>NC_137818.1:21522386-21642386 GCF_963921795.1 Nannobrachium achirus
TTCACACGGTAGCCTATACATGCAGCCATCCACTTATCAGGGTAATTGCCTTTGCAAAATTGTCTCTCACTTGCTGGAGTGATGGGGACCCGAGATAAACCCGCTCTTTGTATAACAGGCAGAACTGTGGTGCAATCACTTATGCGCCCAACAAACTTAATCCTTGTGTCTGAAACATGCCACAGCATGTAGGCCAAGTGGGTATGAAAGGCACTTGACATGAACACAATGGAATGGCCCTCGTTTGATGTGTGTGCTCCAACGTGTGGGACGCAGTTAGGATCAGAAGTCACACTAGTCTCGTGGGTTGGGCTCCTATAATTCTGTGTTAAATTGTTTGTTATGTGCTGTGAATGAATGCCACTGTAGGCCTAAAGCTATGTGCGGCGTGTGTGTTGTGTTTGCTCATATGGCCTGCATGTGGGGGCTTGCCAAAAGACGACGCCTCTGTATATAAAAGCCCAAACTATTAATTAATCATGTTTCACATGCACATAGATATTTATAATAGATAGGAGCAGTGTTGGGTGTAACGGCGCTATAACTGACAACGTTACGTAGCGCTGTTAGGTTTTGCTGTAACCGAGTGACTTAACAAGTTACTTCTGCAATTTAGTAGGATCGTTACCAGTTACATTTCCCCAAAAATAACGGTGTTAATTAAAGTTATACCATGTAACTTTTTTTATAAAACAAATCTTAAAATTGTCCTAACTGTTAAATCGCTAAAGTTTTAGAACCCCCACTCTGTTATTTTCAGCTTCTGAAGCCTTCTCTTTATATGTTTTCTATGAGTTGTGAGGGGGGGAGAATTTCCCGGCAAAATGATGTCATCTCCCACATGATACACTACCGGCCAATCACAGCGCCGATCATACACCACCGGCCAATCACAGCGAGTCTTGCTGTCTCTAAAGGAAGTAGCTTCCCTCAGCAACTGTGTTTACATTGGTGAAGGAATCTTGCTTGCTACTCCCTCAATCCTGGTCTAAAAATGATGGGAGACGGCTCTACGGAATCGTATCGGCGAGGCGGAGGTGCTCGCGGCCCGCGGCGACTCCTGACGAAAAAAGCAATACCGCTACTGACCACTAGTTGAGCAGCTTCCACAGTACAGCTTTAAGTATTTAAGACCTATAATTCCCTGTTCTTTCTGTTGCCACAAAGGCGGTCCGCCCCCTGATGCAACGTAATTCTCCCGTCACTTCATTCACAAAACGTATACTCCCATTCACAAGTTACTCCAGTCAGCCAATCAGCCAACGCGCGTCATCTTGAAACCAGGAAATCACTCACTGTTCTGCACTTCTGGTGCTCCGTGTATCCCACGAAACAACGACAGAAGTTGCTGCGTAATACAAGACAGTTACATTATGTTGTACACAGCACTTGGTGTTAGGGGATTTCAAAGTTCGAAAACAGGCACACAATTAGGTAGGCCTAATTAGGTAGGCGCTCACTAGACAGTAGACACTGAAACAAACATAAGTCTACACCGTAATAAACATAGGCCTATCAGGGAAACTATGACACAGGTACAACTCAAATGGCAATCAAACACAGGATAGGCTGGGGCTAACAGGACATATAGGTGAACAAGATGAACCATAATCACAAGGTGGGTGAGACAAGACAACACAACACAGGCAACAACAACAACGGTAGACAAGAATCACATTACTACAAAATAAAATACCATAAACTCAAGAACACTCAACAAAATAAGTTACTGAAATACAATTCAAAATAAGGCACAGAAATGCAGGCCGTGACATTTAGTGCTTTATACAAATAAAAATAAATGTTTTAGACTGTCAAGCTGTCAACTACTTGTGTCAACATTAGTGTTGTTATTACAGGAGCTGCTGTAAACCTCACCTTGGTAACACCTGAGAAGGCCATCAAACTGGCGGCCAATGACTTCTTCCGTCACCAGCTCAGTAAAGATGGGTCAGTGAAAATGGACACATTCTGTTATTGAAACAAGTTGTATGCAGTAAAACCCCCAGTGTTAATATATCTATCAAGCTCACAACATGTCGCCGTTGCTTGGAGATCTGCTATTTTAAAACGATTGTTATACATGACAATCTTGTGAAATGGGGCATATTGCATATTGAGTACTTTTACTTTTAGTTCTCTAAGTATGTTTTGATTCCAATACTTTTGCAATACTACTACTTGCAAGTACATTTTGAACACCAGACTTTTACTTGTAAAATAATATTTCTACATTATGGTATTGATACTTTCACTTAAGTAAAGCATGTCAGTTCTTATCCCACCACTGTCCATTTGAAACTCTAAGAGAGAACAAACGTAACCAAGTATTTATGTTAATTATTTTTCTTTTTCTCAGCCTTGTGTTTTACACTTACAACCCATCTGTGTCTATGATTTCAGTGGCAGACTGACGGTGGGCAAAGAAATGCTGGCGGGCTGCGGTGCAGGAATGTGCCAGGTCATTATCACCACACCCATGGAGATGCTGAAGATCCAGCTGCAGGATGCAGGCAGGCTATGTATGTTAAACTGCCAACCTTTTTGCATTCAAACACAAATGACTGCAAAGTGCAAAGTAATAATTCCTGATTGTTAAAATCATCACCCATTTTCAACCTCATGTTCATACAGTATACTAATAATTAGACGGTAGGCTTACCTTTTCTTTCTACTCGCTGTGCGTGTGAGACGTGGTCTGTGTTCAGAAACCTGCCTATAATGACATAATCGGTGGGGATTCCAAGCTCATGGAAACCACCGCCTTTCTCTTCCTGGAAAGTTAGCATGCAGAAATAGAAGCTGCAGCGCCAGTTCATCTTACCAAAAGTGTCCCACTGGGCAATCGCATTCCACAAGCCAGGCCTCTGACTCATTTCAGGTTTGAGAATAAGTCGAGATTGTTTCGGTAAAGGCCCCAAGTGCTCTAATCTTTGCTTACTAGATAAAAGTGTGTGCTGACGAGTGCCAGCTATTCTGAGCGAAACGTTGGCGCAACTCGGCGTGAACCAGCTGCTAGATGGCACGATTGGTTTCTCACCCCTGTACCAAGGTCGTGTGACCAATTTCAGCATCTGGACCGTTACTTCTTGCATTAATAACAGAATGAATGAGAATGTAATTAGTATTAGGCAGATATCTGAACCTCTGAGACAGGGTGAATAGACAGAAGCATCAGTGAGGATCAATTATATGAAGATAAGGGTGAAAGCAAATTGTGTTAAGTGCTCCTTTAATCCAATTCTGAGGGTTTGTAACCAAGTTGTACATATCACCTGTATCCAATAACTACTCCGCAGCTTCCAGTTCTCAGACATACTAAATACTAGTAGTTCTCTAAATACTGTATACTGCATCTCTGTATTTTCCGCCAGTGGCCCAGCAGAGGGTGATGCCCAATTTGGTGCCCGCTCTAAAGATGGGGGGAACCAGCGCTGTCCTCAGTCGCTCCTACAACGCCAACCAAGTCCTGAGAGTGTCAGCCACGCAGATCACCAGGGAACTCCTGAGGACCAAGGGAGTGTCGGGACTCTACAGAGGACTGGGAGCCACACTAATGAGGTGAGAAAGGCTTTAATTAGAGGACCACCATCTCACTTATTTGTGTGCAGTTGTCTCACTTGCTTGAGCAGATGCTGCACTCATTGGCACCCACACTATCTAAGGTATCAGATACCTTAACAATGTTAGGCGTTTAGGACCTCGCTTTACCACTCTGCTACGCAGGCATCTTGGTGACACAGGTCATCACACAGGCATTACCACTTCATGTGTAGGCCTATATACAGTATGACTATAGATACACTCCATTGCTGCTGCTTTGGCACTACCACTCATGTACATGTTTGATCTACTGTTGATGGTGATGCCATTTACGTGCACAGGAAACTGTGATCCTTGCTGCTGTATACAGCAGGAGTCGATTACTTGACTGATGTTCTCCCTGATTCTTTTTCTTTCTTTTTTTAAAGACACCTTTTTATGTATATTTGATATTATTTTCCATTTCGCCTTTGTTTCTTTCTCTATTCTTATGACTGTTATGGGTCATAACAATATGACTATATTTGACTATATTCTGAAACTAGTGAGGGGATTAAAGGGAGCAAATGCTAATTTCGTGCAATTTTGACTTAAAGCGCGAAATTTTGCACAGATGTAGCCCAGGACTTGCTCTAATGATTTAGCTAGGGCGCCCAAGTCTGCGACCTTCGGGGTCGCCACAGCGGCCAAATCAAGTTGGGCTCACATTGACTTTCTATACAGGAGGAAAATACCCAGAATTACTTTTTTTTCTGGGTATTTAAGGAGGATCTGAGGGGTCTAACTAGGGGTTTGTCATCATGCTGAATCCATTGCAGGCATTTGTTTTGCACAAAACACATTCTGTGGGCTAGAAATGGCCTCAGAAAACAATACACGTATGGGTGCGTTTTCATGTTAGTCGGAGGCCTTAGGGTTTTTTTTTCTCGTGCTAATCAGTCTAAAAGTTCAAAATTTTGCACAGATGTAGCTCAGGGCATGCTCTAATGATTTAGCTAGGGCGCCCGAGTCTGCGACCTTCGGGGTCGCCACAGCACCAACAAAACTCTGAAAAGTGATGACTCATCACTTTTCATCACTAAAGTCGATGGGAGCCCAACTTGATTTGGCCGCTGTGGCGACCCCGAATGTTGCAGACTCGGGCGCCCTAGCTAAATCATTAGAGCATGCCCTGAGCTACATCTGTGCAAAATTTTGAACTTTTAGACTGATTAGCACGAGAAAAAAAAACCCTAAGGCCTCCGACTAACATAAAAACGCACCCATACGTGTATTGTTTTCTGAGGCCATTTCTAGCCCACAGAATGTTGCAGAATGTGCAAAACAAATGCCTGCAATGGATTCAGCATGATGACAAACCCCTAGTTAGACCCCTCAGATCCTCCTTAAATACCCAGAAAAAAAAAGTAATTCTGGGTATGTTCCTCCTGTATAGAAAGTCAATGTGAGCCCAACTTTATTTGGCCGCTGTGGCGACCCCGAAGGTCGCAGACTCGGGTGCCCTAGCTAAATCATTAGAGCAAGCCCTGGGCTACATCTGTGCAAAATTTCGCGCTTTAAGTCAAAATTGCACGAAATTAGCATATGCTCCCCTTAATCCCCTCACTAAACTGCAATCATTGGGAGCTTGAAATTGATGTAAGTATATCGTCTGCATTTCCAGGGACATCCCATTCTCCGTGGTGTACTTCCCTCTGTTCGCTCACCTGCAGCAGCTGGGTCGCCACTCCGCTGAAGACCCCGCCGTGCCCTTCTATTGGTCCTTCCTGTCAGGCCTGGCGGCCGGGTGCACCGCCGCAGTGGCCGTCAGCCCATGTGACGGTAAGCGGCTCAAACCAAGATCCATGCAGCCAACGGTTCCAGTTGCAGTTACATACCAGACCATTACCCTTGAGTTTGTGCTTATAGTTAAAGCTCTGTCCTCTTCTGTTGTGCAGTGGTGAAGACAAGGCTACAATCCCTCAAAAAAGGGGCAAATGAGGAGACGTACAAAGGAGTGGTGGACTGCATCAGGTAATACCTAAAGCCAGGTTACTATGCTTATTGCTTACCTGTAGTTTGTGACGTGCCAGTGTCACACACGTACACACACACCGAAAGCAGCAGCTCTACAATCTCACAATGCGTTGCAATGCGATGCATTATAACAGTGCATGGTTCTCAACCTTTTCAGGCCGCGACCCCCAAAATAATCATATTTTAACTGGGGACCCCCCACCCTGCAATCACTAAGAGTTGAGGCATTACATTTTGTATAACACAGTTCTATGGTGAAAATAGCGGATCTACTGTACATGCTCACAACGCCTCGCGTTGGGAAGCGTTGTGAGCATGTAGATCGGCTATTTTCACAATTTCTGCCTCTAATATTTGACAATTTGGCCAATGTTTAATTTGTCATTTTAGAGGTATTAAAAAGTCCTTAGATTGTCACTTTAGAAATGTGCAGATATGCTCTATACACTTAAACTTTATGTTGGTTTGTTTACTGTTGAGAGAGAAAACAATGTTGCACAGTAATCATCTGGGGACCCCCCAAAATAATGTGGGGACCCCCCTGGGGGTCCTGACCCACAGGTTGAGAACCACTGCATTATAAGACCCAGATCAGCTATATTTGGTCCATGGCATGGCTGCATCTACAAAGAAGGTTCAAAGGTGCTTGAACCTTTAACAAGTTCCAGTTGACCATGTTTTATTTATTTACATGATGATATATAGTTTGCTAACCGTTTAACCCTTTTCTCCCCTGCAGTAAGATCATGAGGAAGGAGGGTCCCGGCGCCTTCATGAAGGGAGCCAGCTGCAGGGCCCTGGTTATTGCCCCTCTCTTTGGCATCGCCCAGGTGGTCTACGCTCTGGGAGTGGGGGAGTTCCTGCTGGAATACACGCCTAGCAACATCTACTCTGCTTAAGACAAGCTTACATACATGTAGTCCTTCTACACCTCATCCTTAGTTCACAGGCAGCTATGGCGCCCAGGGCTGCGCCGATGTCCGGCAGCTCCCTTCTGTTGCTAACATATTGTTGGAGGTGCTCAGAAAAATGGGGACCATGGAGGTACTGTGTGCGGTAGATGTCATTTCATTTTAAAAAATGATTCAAATGGTGCCTTTCACATGTCTGGCTGACTTATTTTGACAGGCTGAGATGAAATCTTCACTCGTCCGTGTGGGTTTGTCAGGGAACTTATTGGATGGAAAGAGGGAAGGGAATAACAACTGTCCGTTCCCCCTTGAAAGCTCCCCTTAATTTTCCCTCAATGAGGGACCTGATTGTCCAACCTCTCGGATAGATAGGGTGAGTCCAGAGTTAAACTCCTCTATTCTATGTAGACCCCAAACCATCTCCACTCCCTTAAGCCCTCCTGTATATCCCTTAGCTCTCACGGTATCCCTAACCTCTGATCGCTTCCAGCTGCTCCTTCTAGCCTGGCAACGCTCCATGGTGGGTATCACCAAGTGTTAGAGGAGAAAGGGGACAGATATCATATCCGAAAGGACAGCAGAGGCCACGAAAGAACTCCAATCCTGTTTTAAAGGGTTATTATGTATATGTATAATACTGGGCTATTGATGCAGCCTACCATTTCTTTGTACAGTATGTTGTTGCTTTTTATTAATATGTATTTATGCAGGCTAGACTGGTTCATAAAAATAAAACAACAGGACTAAACTATTTCCCCCCTAAACAAACTGGACGTCCAGAGAGTTGAGTTACCAAAAGAATTGTTGAAGCGGCAGTATAATTAATGCTACGGTTCCTTTTTCATTGGTTTTGTTCTGTATGGTCTCTCCACTGTTGACTGTTTATTGTTGGAGTCAAAGCTTGTAAAAAATAAAAAAATACTAATTGTAAATCAAATTAGTCAAAGCCTACAGTATTATCTAGATTGCTGTTGCTTAGCTTGCTTGAAGAGACATGATAAGTACTGTATTGTTGCATGCTGTCTCTAGGGGGTTCATGCTCTTAATTGGTTCCCCTCACTCCACCTATTCCCCCATGCATATAGTTACCCAGGTCTATAAATACAGCATCATACTGTATCTATTGAGGCCTACCATAGCAACTTAAACCCTACAGTATGTACACAGTACAGTATAGTCTAGCCTAATTAGTTGGCCGGGGTCTGCCAGGGTTCAACACATCCTTTTTTCTCTTTACACAGAACAAAGCTGATCTACAAGCTCACAATCTGTGACTAGGGCTGCTAGGGTTCATGAGGTTTTATAGAAATGTTGTCTTTGAAACACTATTGATTATACACTAAGTTAACGTTGTATAATCAACACTGGCATGGTCTGAAGAGGGCCTTTAAAACCTTATGGCGATGGTTGTGGAGAATTAACGTGTATATGATCATGCCCCAATATTCTCTGTTTGCTGCTTCACTCGAGTCATCCAGCACATTTCATGTCAGTGAAAGACATGCTAAAGAGGTAGTCGACTGCCATTGAGGATTAGACCTTCTCTTGGGCCGTGCTTTTGGGACCAAACACAACACATATTAGTACTCTTGTTCACTTTGGGTGCGTATGGAAATATGCTTTGCGAGTGTTGGCGTTGGAGCGCACCCTACTGTAGATGCTCTCAGGTTGTTGGGAAATTCAGAGCGGTCGGAACATCGCCATTTGGAAATTCTCCCAGAGTTGCTCTCTGGGAGTGCAGTGACTCCGAGTGAAAGAGTTGGGTTGTCCCAAGCACCTGCAATGGCAGAAAACAGAGCGTATTTTCAAACGCACCCTCTCTTCAGACAGGTGTTCTGTGTTTATTCCAGTTTTGTTGTCAACTGTCGACACACTGGTAATCACACAAACATTACTGTACTAATTGTGGAAGTTAAGCAGTTACCCAGGGTGGGTATCTGGGTTGCGTACAGTGTCTGAAAAATCTTGAAGCATCTAAGCATGAAGTGTGACATTTTTTATTTTATTTTATTTTATTAAAACAAATAAGTCAGTCTAAATATTTCAGAATTTGGTGATTGTGGAGGAAAAAAGCAGTGATGTGAACTTCTAACATTGGATATGTGTGCAGCTATAAACAGGTCTATAACATCTGTTGATCTGTTTTACAACAAATTAAACACCTGGAACTTCCGAGAATGAAGCTGAGATGGTGTTTCCTCACTATGGCAGAAAATGACCCTCGGCAAGAGTTTTACTTGCACTTTTAAATATTAAAATAAATGCTGAATAAACAAATGTAACCAACAGCTATGATGTCGTTTTATTTAAATTATATATAGTTTCTGTACCATGACACACATCCAGGAATATTAACATTTCTGTCCTCAGGCACTGTGTTATGTAAGTCATGCAGTCATGTATTCACAGGTAGGCCTGTTGGAGACTAGCCTGTTGGTTGAGTAATAGGCAATGGAGGCAATTTTCTGATGCAATATTTAAAGCCGTTGCAATGTCTCTCCACGCTTAGGCATATGTGAGAGTGCACGTACTGCAGTGTGGGTGTAAACCTACTCTGCTGTGTGGCATGCATGCCCCGTGCAGCTGTCTGCTAAGCTCAAACACAGAAAGGTGAAACTTTGACAAACCGCCTCATACTAGCTGAACGTGGAAGCCTATACCTAATCCCAGATGGCATGGCATATAAACTGCAGCAGCAGAATGTGCAGGTACATGTATTTCAACATGTAAAAAAGGTTGACCCATTACAGCAATATATCTGTTAATCTATTCATATGTATAGGCTAACTTCAAGCACAAACATAAACCATAGCGACACATTCAGTAGTAAGTTTGCTCAGAGAATTTTGTCACGATGCAAATACCTCCTACACAAATATATACATTATTATGTTTTAAGAGGGCAGCTACTGTTGGAGAATTAACTGTAAAAGTCACGAAAATGTAACCACAATAACGTGATCATTTAATACATCAATCAAGACTCATTTCTGTGGGGATAGGTGTTCACACATTGAAATGAAGTCAATTTGAATGTCAAAGTGAAAAAGATTCAATCATTGTAATCTGTAAAACAAATGTAGTCATTCTCGCCCCACAGCATGAGTCACTAATTGATTGTCAGTGGTACCCGCAAAGTTATTTCCACTTAATAATATAATTGATCATCGTTTCAGGCTTAACTGTTGTGAAGGAATAGTTAATCTTCACAATTATTCTTTGAACTGTCTGTGATTTTATCAATATTTCTTACCATGTAGCATAAAAGGTGATATTTCAGTATGGGAAATAGGTGATGTTTATGTTTGTTTATGTGTGTGTGTGTGTGTGTGTGTGTGTGTGTGTGTGTGTGTGCGTGCGTGCGTGCGTGCGTGCGTGCGTGCGTGCGTGCGTGCGTGCGTGAGTGCATTTGTGCGCCATGCACGTGTGTGTGTGCACTCATGTACACACATTTCCAAGGCAGAGTGGTGGGTGCTCATCCTGACTAAGGGAGTTCAAGTTCACCTCAGCATTGATGTCGCTGTTTTAAATGCTGATAAATAACATGTGAAGCCTTCTAATATAACAGTGGATCAGATGTCAGCTCTGCTTCAGGAGCAACAGGTTTATTTACTACACAAAGTGAAAATAAACTGACCAGGGACGTGCAGAGAATGTTAGAGAGAGGCAGGGGCTGACATTTTGAAAAGGGCCTTTTGGTGAAAATATCGAAAATAGCGGACCTCCAAGCTCACAACGCGGCACAGCTCGACGCGTTGTGAGCTTGGAGGTCGGCTATTTTCGGTGCTTCATACCACACTGAACTAAGCATAATCAAGTAAATACTGGAGATGTGTACGGCATGGATTTCTACACAGAGAGGGCAATTATTTCAACATAAAGAGTTTGGACAAGGCAATTCTCTTGAATGCTGCCTTCAGGTATGGCATGGAAAGAGGGCATTTGCATTTCTTTCACCATAGTAAATAAAATTGCATTCATGGTTTGGAGAGGGCACTTTTTACAGACAGATAAAAGGGAAGGGGCTCAAGCACGTGCCTGAAACTGGCCCTCAGCACATGTCTGGTATGAAACAGAACACACAATGGACTATGTTGACCTTTAAAAACTTTATTAGTTGTCAAACATCTATCTTCCTGAGAAGCTTGGAATGCCATTAAAATAAATTAACACACAATCAATAACAAACAACTCAACTGTTACACAGACTTTCTTTTTTTTTAAGTGTACAAAATAACCTCATTCTCCTTGAAAACAAATTGAACAGAGGAACACGGTACCAACTCTGTGGATTTGTCACTTGTCGTAAACAGAACTGGGATCAGTGCTGGCCTCCAAAGATCCCTTTGAGGAGAAACCACTGACCTATTCATTATCTAGTTCAGCTTACAAACACCTTCACTCAATTCTACAGAGGCTTTGAAATGACCGTTGAGCTACTGGTAGTTCAACGTTCACTTCTGAGCACTGCCCTCGTGTTGGGCAAAATGGGATGCATCTCAGCCAAAAAAAACCTTTGGTCTCCTCCATTCTTCTACATCATACTAAAGGACAAAAGGTAAAAGCAATTCCCGATGATAAATTGGTAAATGGTCAAAATCACATTATCACATGGGACCTTTAAAGCTATACTGTAAGTGATATTTTTGCATTTAACAAAAAGTTAAAGCTCTATTACAACAATAATCATCGCTATAGAGTGTGTTTGTTCAGTAACTGAGGTCTCCCATTTCTCCAGCTCTTAATTAATGCATTTCTGGTCCACGTTACACTGATAAGAACCTAGATGCGCGCGCAGGTCGGTACCAAAATTAGCCAATGAAACCAGTGCTCCCCAAAACAACAGGGTTGGGGATTGTTGGGAATTGATTACGATACAGTCACCTGTGCATTTAGTCTCAATGTTTGTAAACAAGAAATGGGTCTATATAAACAGAAAATAAATGTTCAGATGGGTTACAAAATCAGGAGGGAGAACCACATAAAGATCATTAATCAGCTTGTGTTCCTGTTCCATTTCAATCCACTCATTAGTTTAATCACTTCCAATTTCACTTGTTTATCCTGTAAGTTTTCTCTCTGCTATGGGAATATGAAGCTAATGAACACATATTTTAAGGCAAAAACATCACTTACAGCTATTTTAATTTATCTCTCTGCCATACAACGGTGTCGCACGCAACACGTCCCTTTTTTGGCATGCAACATTGAGTCACCTGGGCCTTGGTCCAGGAAATGCTTCTATCTCTTCCCTTCCCTCAGCAGAAAGGAGACAAGATGAGACGCATCGTCAGAAAATCTTAACATGCCCGAGTAATATTGGCAAGTCGTCCATGTGTGCTACAAAGTAAAAGGGTGCATTTTCACAGAGTTAAACTAACACTCTTTTTCTTTTTGCTGTGCACTTAAAATGCAGTCCAACTATACAGGTATGTACAGCTACTCACCCTCCAGAGTTCTTTTGTTTATCTTTAGTTTTTTTTTTGCTACAAAGAAGTCTATACTTTCCGACAGGCTGTATTTTTAAAATTATCTTGTTATAAAATAAAGGCACATTAAGAAAAACTGTGTGGAACGGCTTTGACTACGACAAAACGACGATCATAACTACCAACACTGTACAGCTACTGCAAGCCTGCATCTACACACACACACACACACACACACACACACACACACACACACACACACACACACACACACACACACACACACACACACACACACGTGCACGTATCCGTATGCCATGCACATATGCCATGCACTTACACACTCACACACACACACGCACACACAGCATGTTAAGTACTTACTACAGCCCACAGAAATAGTACACAACTACAAAAATGCACACATATTTATTTACATAGTGGAGTCCTGACTCCTGACCCCAGGAATAGACCGTGCAACTCGACAACGGCCGATGGTGACTGACCACCCGCTCCAGAAATAAGTCTCCATCCCTTTGCTCTGTTCTGGTCAGTGTACAGTACTGTAGGTCTAATTTAACAAATGAGATGACTGCGCTGCTACACAGCACTGCACTTCGCCATCTGAATGGACTTGCCAGATAGTTGCTATTTACTGTACCGTTAGTGCCTGTTAAGATTGTCAGATTTCACCCAGGTTTTTTCCTCTCACTCACGTCACTTTGTCTGCTGACCTCACTCGGCAATGAAATAAAAACAAAATAAACAAAAATAGAAATAAAAATAAAACCATTCACAGGGGGCAAGCAGTGATCACCCCATGATGTGCACTGCAATGTAGTTTCAAATGCACTACATTGCAGGCGCTTTTTTGAGAGAAGAAGACCTGTGTGACATGTGTGATCTTGGCACGTTGCCCCAGAAAATGAGCCGAACTCAACAGGCACTAACGGTAAGTTCACGAGGTGAAAGCGACATCAGTGTCACTTCTGAGCCAGGCCCGTGAGACTTATCTGTGGGTGATCTACTGTAAGTGATAAGGCACAGGAATAGTTCTCACTGACTTAAACCACTTAACTCCTAAATTCTTCATTGACCAGGGTCCTCCAAGGGCTCCGTTCCTCTCTTTGTTTCCCCCTCTACACCAAATTGACAAATAGCGGAAATAGCCAATCTACATGCACGCATCGCACTGGGAGCTTGTAGATCTGGTATTTTCTTTGAATGTTCACTTATTCTGATGTAGGGAAGCTAGCTAGGGTTCATGTGGTTTAAAAGAGATGCGAGTTTGGACAGGACAGAAGAAAGGCCCGTTGCCACTGACTTTTAACGGCAGTGACAATCGTGACATATGACGACAGATGACTGTCTCTATACATACAGTCTGTAAATGTATCTGGGTCTGGATGTACAGTACTGTCTAAAGCCAACTGGGAGTGCTTCTCTTACATAACAGATAAAGGGGTGTGGTGGGGTATGAGTTATGTGTTATAGGTTGCTGTGCCAAGCAGCGAGTCAGAGGCAGATCGAATAGGCCTTGTATAGGGGTCAGACACCAACGTCAGTTCTTATAGGAAACTGACAGTGTTGACTGTACACACAGTGAGAGGATGTACATTATGATGGAGAGAGAGAGAGAGAGAGAGAGAGAGAGAGAGAGAGAGAGAGAGAGAGAGAGAGAGAGAGCATGACACATATCCACATCCTGCTCTCGCCACTCTCGTCCACCAATCGGGTCTCTGTTGGATTGCAGACAGCTTTTGGGGTGTCTTGGTGTCACATGGCATAATATTTCTGTGTGTGTATCTGTGGTATGTGTTTGTGCACCCGCCGCTTTCAGCTGCTTTGGTCTCAGAGTATTACAGGCTATGTTTGCACAACATCTTGCCCTCGTAGCCAAAGACGCCGCTGTTGGAGGGGTCAGTGTCAAGCCTATGCGGAGGAGATATTCACACGGGCGGCTACGGTTTGTGAATAAAAGATGTTTGGAAGTGGACAACAAATGCCCTTGATTACAAGCAATCGCACTTTGGCAGGGCCAGTGGCAGAGACACAGAGAGAGAGAACGAAAGAAAGAGAGAGATTGCCTGTGGACAAGGGCTGGTCGATATGGACAAAGCGAAATATCACGATATTTTGGGCCAAAATACATTGATATCGATTGTGACGATAATATAATATTGTGATGATAATATATCTGTTTTTTGAAAGAAAATAATAAATGAAAATAAAGTGAGATAGGGCTTAAGTGACTAAAACCAGAAAAAGACAACCAGATGATATCAAATCTCATATCACGATATTGATATTATATGAATACATTGCCCATGCTCACGCTGTGGGGCGAGATATGTGAATTTTGGTGGAATGTTGTGGTACACTATAGTTGCTCAAGTGTTCTTGAGGAAAATAGGAAAATATGAGGAGTGAAAAACAACATGGCAGACCCACACAGGAAGAGGTTGAGCCTGTGTCCTCGCAAATAAGAATATAATGCGTGTGTGCTGGTGTTACTTGAACCACATGAACCCTGTCGTCCTTATCCTGTGCATGTCATAACAGGCGAACATTTGGCGAAAATAAAAAGAGGGGCCCAAGTAGACCCTTGGCGGACTCTGGTTATCTGAAGTATGCTACTATAGTCCAGTCAATCTGTGGTTTGACCCAAAAGAAATTGCAATAGTAATCATTAAGGGTTTTTTATGATCCTTAGGGTCATCCAAATAACATATTAAAAGTTGTGAATTATATATTTAGTGGATCAAGGTAAATTTAGGGGGTCCATTGAATTATTATACAGGAAAAGAAGACCCCCAAAAAATCTTCTTTAAGTAACATGTGAAGGGTCTAACTAGGGGTTTTTCTTGATTCTGAATCCATTGCAAGCATTTATTTTGCATGAAAAACATTTCTTGGGCTAAAACTGGCCCACAAAACTATGGTTTAATGATGAGTCATCACTTTTCACAGTTTTATGGGGTCAATTTTTAGCCCAAGGAATGTTTTTTGTGTGTTTTTTCCTGTATAGTAAGTGGACCCAAACTCGAACCCCCTGAATTTACCTTGATTCACTAAATATATAATTCACAACTTTTAATATGTTATTTGGATGACCCAAAGGATCATAAAAAACCCCTGAATGATTACTATTGCAATTTCTTTTGTGTTGGGCCTTTTTTGGCTGAGATTGACTGGCCTAATAGGGTTCAATTGGTCAGTGATAAAAAGCACCATAGTGGTTTTGCTTCCTGCACTTCTAGGTGGTTGGAAATAGGTTAATGGTGCTGGGAATTTGATCTCAAGGCTTCAGGGTGTTTTTTTTGGGAGGGAGGTCAAGGGTCCAAAGGTTCAGAGGTGGAGGATCAGGGGTGGAGGTTTTAGATGACCTCTCTGCTGTTGCGAATGGCACAACACAGCACCATGCTGAAGATCATCCCAATGACCTGGTGGATGGAGAATGACAGACGTAAGAACAGCATCAATATTATTGCGACCGAAGGTCACAGTTCAGTATGTGAAACGGCACATGTCTGTCTGGATGTCTGGAAGTGTACACTTTTTTACGGTCTATGGGTTCGCCGCTCTGACATCATGCTCTGACATCACTGTGATGTCAGGGGAAACACTCTAACAGAATGGGTCTGTAGCTCTGACATCACGCTTCACTGTGATGTCACACTAACCTTTTATGCCCATATATGGCGTTCCCTGATGTCATAAATATTGAGCCCATAACTAACAGGACTTTATATGGGAATGCCCAAATATGGAGGGCACATACCACGCTAACATAATCCATATATGGCCAAGACAGAAGGCCAAGACAGCCCATATCTGTGTGTCTGGTTCTACAGACAGGGATCTCCCTTGTATGGGCATAAAGACATCATAGGACTTTCACATAACGACTAACTGAGTACACATGTTTGGGCTCTCACAGTACATCTCCATATACAGTACATGGATCTCCATATATGGGTACCAGGGGTCTCCATATATGGGTAACTGGTCCGTTATACATCACTGGCCAGATGAGATTGCTTGTCACCCTGAGGCATCTTAGTAGTAGACTACTATAAAACTTGTACCGGTAACTCATTTTTTCTTTTTTCGGAATCTCAAAGGGACATTTAGACGATTTTGAATCTAAATAACTGTAATATATAATAGTATGTGGAGTTATGTTATGCTTGTTTTGGGGGGTTGTGGCCTGAAAAGGAACCACTGGTCTAGAGAAGTAATTCAGATTCAATAAAGTGATTCCGAAT
Organism: Nannobrachium achirus; assembly: GCF_963921795.1. Taxonomy (NCBI): domain Eukaryota; kingdom Metazoa; phylum Chordata; class Actinopteri; order Myctophiformes; family Myctophidae; genus Nannobrachium; species Nannobrachium achirus. The sequence continues at coordinate 21,538,554 of NC_137818.1, forward strand.
CTCATCTGAATCTGAATCTAATGGTGAGTCTGCTAGGCCAATGAAAAACAGAAAACATGCCAAAACTGTGGTACTACTTCTAAGTCCTTGACATTCTCAGGTCTAGACTCACCATGACTCCGGCGATGCCAATGCCCACGTAGCCAATGATGTAGAGTTTACTGTTGAAGAACTCCTCGATGCCTGCTTCACAGTCCTGCAACAACAAAACACACACTTGTAACCGTGTAGATCCAAGCTGTAATGAAGTACAGACAATGTTACAGTGATCTCTGACGACAAAATAAACCCATTTAGTAGTTAAAGTTATACTATGTAACTTTTTTTAATAAAACAAATCTTAAAATTGTCCTAACTATTAAATCGCTAACGTTTTAGAACACCCACTCCGTTAATTTCAGCCCCAAAAGCCTTTTCTTTATATGTTTTCTACATAGCCTTGACAGGGGCTGTATTCCCGGCAAAATGATGTCATCTCCCACATGATACACTACTGGCCAATCACAGCGCAGATCATACACCACCGGCCAATCACAGCGAGTCTTGCTACCACCGGAACGGGGGTCCGCGCGAAAAACGTCCGAAAAAAGCAATACCGCTACTGACCACTAGTTGAGCAGCTTCCACAGTACAGCTTTAATGAGAGTGAGAATGGCAAGATGAATGGAGTACCAAAGTCTGACGTAATTTACATATCCTACCTGGGAAAGGTTTTTTACCCCCTTCTGAAGCGTGTTTGTTATATAAGAACTGTACTCCAAAAATAAACAAATGATCCCGGTTGAAAATCCGCATGTGACACCTTGGGATGTGTTGGCTACAACACTTAAGTTGTGATACTGTATGACAATACCCTAAGGGTTTTTTCGTAAATGAACTCCCCATTCGATCATACCATTTTATTGACCATAAAACCTTTGATCCTATATAAAAACATATTTTAATATATAATTATTTGATATACTAATTTTAATAAATACCCTTTGTTTAGCGATTTTCAATTTTTTCTTTTCACAGAAACAAAGGTTTCATGGTTATGATTCACTGACATCCTGGATGGTTTGGTTCTAGGCTTAACATTGTTATAAATATTTTCGTGAAAGTCTATGAGGAAATAAACGGGAGATTTTTTAGTGGCACCAGTAAACCACGCCCACTGCGATGCTCTATACAGGCCTCACCTTGGTTTCTGACGGGGATTCAGTGGTGCAGGGGCTTTCTTTGGTTCCACAGCAGTTCAGCTACAGGCAGCGTAGGACAGAGGGGCACATGAATTCTAGTGACGTTGGATTTAACATTTACCAAGCAACCCGTTGTGAGGCAGCATCTTGTTTTTAGTTTCCCATAACACTTACCACGCTGTGGTAGGAGTTGAGCAGTGTGCTGTTATCATTAGGTAATGCTGCTGCTGCATAGCTCTCCTTGTAGAAGTTCTGGACGTCTTCGATGATCTGCGAGATAGAATGGATGGTATTACGACTACAACAGTTCATCGAACGAATCAATTTAATCTATTATAAAAAATAATAGATTTCAATGAAATTATGCATTTTCAAATATAGGTACATTAGTACAGTACAAGCTCACAACACGTCATGAGCGTGTTGTAAACTTGAAGATGCACTACACTGTTGTACAACAAAGTATAGACCCTCCAGATAAACGCGGGCAAAAATCCTTGATTATGCGGACTAAAATCATTGATTATGCGGGCAAAAATCCTTGATTTTATGATGAAATATGCAGGGTTTTATGTGATTTTATGCGGAACGTTTCCGGAATATGGGAAAAGTTGCGGAATATGTGACATGCAAAATATGCAGAACATTGTGAAATATGCGAAAAGTTGTGAATTACGCGAAATATGCGAAAAGATGCGAAATATGCGTCTATGTGATTTGATGTGGTGAAATATGTGGGTAGTTACGAAATATGCGGGTGGAAATATGCGATTATGCAACTTTTTGGAAATATGTGACCCCCGCATATTATGTGGCATTTGGCTGATTATGCGGGAAATGATGCGATCGCATAATCACATTTTTCTGGAGGGTCTAAATAGGGTTTAAGTTGTTATTAAATGGATAATTAACCCAAAAAACTAGGCCTACTTTTTTCTATGGATTACTCACCCAATGGAGACTTGAATTCATGAATATTTTTGGTAACACTTTATAAGCTTGCCTTTTTATTTATTTTTTTGTTGAATTTTGTCACATTAAGTAAATCAATAGTTTTGATGACAGACACAAAGAGCCTACTTTGTTTCCTATGGAAATTTTTTGCCTAAGAATACGACAAAAACATTGATTTGGTGCACTTCACGATTATTCCATTAATCAAAAAAGCTGAGAAGATAATTGATTGTTGCAGCTCTAGATGGAATCCCAGAAAGGATTTATTAACTTATTTAATTGCTCTAAGCGTGCATTATAGTGTGAATTCATATTATTCTACCTTGTCTTTGTTTAAGAATCCAAAAACCCCGGCTGCCACCTCCGCTCCAAAGATGATTAATAGACAGGCAAAGAACTGAAAAACAAGCACAATTCACACATTAAATTAACCCTTTAATAACGACGAGTTGAATATGAAATGTGTGTTTTAACTTACCGACCCCAGCAGACACTGGGACTCTCGAACGGCTCCACAGCAGCCAAAGAATCCCACCAACATTACCAGACTGCCAGCTCCTATGAGGATGTAAACACCTATACAAAAGGACAGGTCAAAGATGGTTAATTTCTCCCGATTGGAGACATATCCTACAAATGGTCTCCTAGGTGGATGCTGGTGTCTGACGGCTAATCTCGTGAATGTCTTATGTTTACTGTTGCTAGATCCCGCGAGAGGGTGTCGCTGGGACAGAGAAAGGTTGATAATAAAGTACATTTTATCCAGATTTATCCCTCTGAAAAAAGCCATTTTAGCATGAAAATCTTGGGAATATTGTGTGGCTTATGACGATCAGATCCAATATTTAGTCCGGTGACCATGCAGGGCTAAATAATGGTTCAGAATCAGAAGCTGTGTTCACGTTCACTCTTCCATTGGTTGCCTGCTTCCGGTCCCAAAAACAAAAACGTCCGAATTAGGGCTCTTCACGGGCCCCCCGATTCCAAAAATACCCAACCTGAGACATGGTACTGGTTCGATCTGTGTTTTATCATAATCATTCTGGGCTTGGTTAAACCAGTTCTCAACCATTTGCACGTTAAGGACGCTCCAAATGAATGTATTTCTCCAAAGACCCTCCCATCTAAAACATTCCAAACATTTCACCTTTTCTTTTCAAGATCTTTTTGAAAATAGCAGATCTACAATCTCACAGCGTGTCACATTATATAGGTTTAACATTCTCATGTAGCCTAGTCGCTTCTTTTGGGCTTGTTTTCATAGACCTGGCTGCTTATTTCTCTCACAAAATATGGCAATGGTGCTCCCAACACAGAAACACACATGCTTCATCTAACATTGTATTTCAGCCGTCTTCAAGAGGGGGTCCTCAGAGTTACTACAGGGGGTCCTCCAAAAGATAGAAACTTTTTTTTCTCCTTTTTTATATTAACCACTTGAACCCTAGCGTCCATATTCGGAGAACTTTAGCCAAAAATAGCAGATCTACAAGCTCTCAACTCCTCGTGCTGCGAGGCGTTGAGATCTTGTAGATCGGCTATTTTCAAAAAGAGGTTTGGTGTAGAGGGGAAAAAGAGCAGACCAAGTACAGAGTGAAAGGTCAAGTGTATTAAGTATTGACAGTTCAAGTGGTAAAATATCTGAAAACATACATTGGCATGAATCCAAAATACACTGATGATCGTGCTGTCAAACAATGAAACAATATGGAATCTATGAACAGATTGTGGGGGTCCCTGCTTCATCTCTCTCTCAACTAAGGGGTCCTTGGCCTGAAAACATTGAAGACCCCTGTTGTATTTCATCACCACACCAGAAGAGGGCAGCATTGTACTGTAACAGTAAAAGGACAGACCTAAAAAAGAAAAGAAATAAGACATATAATAAATCAGTGGACTAAAGAATCCACAGACCATCTAAAGTTTAAAGGGTCTGATGTCTGGTTAGTGTCTAGGCCGCAGGAGACATCCAGTCACATGGACATTTTCTACTGGGCTATTTCTGTAGTCTGACTGTCTTTGAGATCAACGAATTCCAAACATTGGCGCCATCGGGGCTTTGTTAGCGACACCCTCATTTGGAATTAGTTTTAAAGACCAGAACACATGTACGTAACAACTGGTGGAACAGCATCAACAGACCAACACACTCGAACAGGGTTCTATAGATGTTGCTGAATGCTGAAATGAAATGTAAGGTCAATTGCCTGACCAGTGACGACCCTAAACCAGTGGTTCTCAAACATTTTCATAGGGACCTCCAAAACTGATACATATTAGGCCTATTAGACTATTGAAAGGATTTTGTGCCCGGGAACCCATTTAAGAGCAGATTTCAAAGAATTTCATGAAAATCTTTTTCACGTGAACATTTTAACTCAAATCTTTGCTTCTGGTAGTCCCTGGAGGGGAAAAAACAGATGGGGGTCTGCGGTCAAATACATATCATTTCGGGGGTCCTTGACATGAAGAGATTTGAGCGCCACTGACATAGAAACAGGTTTTTCAGAAACTGTTAGAATTTAGAAGGTCTTATAATGGGTTAAATGATGATGACATTAGGAAGAGTGCACTGATATGGTTCTATCTGCAGGGAACGACTGTACTCAACTGACAGGTTCAACTGCGCGTGCGCACACACACACACACACACACACACACACACACACACACACACACACACACACACACACACACACACACACACACACACAGGTGGGGCCTGTTGCTAGGCAAAGGCTCTGCAGAGGATAGGGTTAGAGAGTGCATCTCACCTCCCCATGTGATCATATGGGCTCAGGGGTGAAACGCAGAGAGAAAGAGAGACAGACGGACAAAGACTAAGCAAAACTTTTTTTTTAACAAATCTACCGAAAAGATGTTCTTCTCATTGCAGAGCTTGATTTCATTATTACGTAGCGTCTATGATGACCTCAGAGCTGTGAAAAACGCCACTCCTATCATTGTGTGGAAGGGGAGTTTTCAGTTACTCCGCGGAGGAAGTGATCTGCTCAGATTATCTTTCAGGGACGTGCACAGAATGTTAGAGAGGCAGGGGCTGAAATTTCTAAAAGGGCCTTGAAAGTTCAGCTTGTAAACAAACCTCCTTAACAAACACACTGATGCACCCAGATTTGGGCTGTACGCAGGCTTAAGCACACATTGTCCAGAAAGCAACTTTAAGTTTGATTTGCAAGTTTACTTTACCAATTAAAGTGCATACAATTGACAAAAAAGGTTTCAAGTTCAGGCAAGGTTCTCTTCAACTGTGGCTATGGCACTGGTAAAACACCATTAGTCCACCAGGTGCATGCCCTTCCCTCATTACCCAGGCCTAAGCCCTTGCTGCCTGCCAATCAGTTAGGCCTGGGAGAGGTGTGCCCTTGGTGTAGAGCCCTGCATCGGGAGCGCGCTCCCGCGGGACCTGCAGGACCCGTCACCATATATTGTGGCGCGGGCGGTAGTTTAATCCCTGCGGGAGGGGACGGGCGGTCAAAATAAACTCAGCGGCGCCGCAAAATCCCGCACTCTCCCGCAATAAGCTTTTATCTATACTTTAGCAAGATGTGAATATGTAGAGAATCAATGTAACTTAATTCCCCTGCTGAGCGCCTGAGGAGAACGCATGGACCTACAACACGTGGAATTTCTCTTTCTCTCTCTCGCTCTCTAACTCCCCCTCCCTCCCTCTCTCGTCTGTTAACGGCTAACCGGTGGGCAGATATTTGCGGCGGCATTGTCACTCACTATTTAGCCTAAATAACAACTATTTATTATAATATAGTCCCATCGCCTATGTCCAATCGCAATATAAACACTTTACCTCTGTTAACAACCTCACAAATGCTCCTCTCTCGCGCACGTACAGTCGTACACTAGTCCTGTTGGTTTTGGATCTCAATGGATTATACAAACGTCAACGTGCCTTCTTTAGCAAGTCAAGATGTGAATAGAGAACGCAATTCTCCCTGCTGAGTGAGGACAACGCACCCACATTGATACAGTACGTGGACTGGAGTCTCTCGCCAAGTTCTCTCTCTCTCTCTCTCTCTCGCCTCTTGCTCTCTCACTCCGTGCCGTGGCTCCCTCGCTTGCCCTCTCCCTCTCTCTCTCTCTCTTTCTCTCATTTGTTCTCACCAACTGTCAGTCCGTCACAAATATGCTCCTTGCATGGCGCACACGGCACACTTTTTTGTTTGGTAATGGTTTTGGATCTCATTTCAATGTGCCTTCTTGGGAGGGAGGCTGTTGGACGTTCTGCGATGTGCGACGCGGGAGTCCGCGGGTCAAAATTCACATAATTTGTTTGTCGCGGGTGGGAGCGGCGGAGAGGAAATTACAGCGGGCGGTCAAAAATGAAATCATTGGCGGCGCGGGCAGGAGTCGGCAGAAATCAGGCGGGAGCGGGCGGGAGCGGGTTCAATAAATCAGTCCCGCGCAGACCTCTACCTTGGTGCCCAAATCATCAAATCAATCAATGAACTAATAAACTAATAGTGCCAAATAATACTGAATAATTACAAATATAATAATGCAAATTAATGCATTTCTTTCACCATAGTAAAAACTGCATTCATTGTTCTGGAGAGGGTACTTTTTACAGACGGGTATTGGGCAAGGGTTCAAGCCCCCTTTGGTGTCTATGTATGCATGGGCCTGCACAGCAACTAAGTTAATTTACTCAAGTAGGCTACTGAAATTTTCAGTACTTTTACTTCTACTCCACTAGAATCTACATTGTATATTTTGATTAACATTACAAAACATACACTAATCAATCAATTAAGCCTTTTAAACAGTACATTTCGGGCCATTTGAAAATAGCCGATCTACAAGCTCACAATGCGTCGCGATGCAACACATTGTGAGCTTGTAGATCTGCTATTTTCATATTTGAAAACTTGTAAAATGGAATGGCGACCTTCTGCATGATGAGTACTTTCCACTCCCCCCCCCCCTCCCCCTCCCCTCTAATTTTGATACCAATACTTTTGTACTCAAGCACATTTTCAATTCCAGACTTTTAGTTGCAACATTGCAGTAGGCTATTGATACTTTTACTGAAGTAAAAACATTTAGTACTTTTTCCACCACTTTAGCTTCGCTGGAACTTCAAAATAGTTTTACAAATTCTCCGTAAATTCTCCCACAACTGTTGACGTACGTTGCCGCTGAGTGCATCTCATCTCAGTAACAGACAGACTGACAGCCCTGGCGATAAATATCACACAGCTTTCTTTAGCTTTGCTGGAACTTTAGTCAATAATTCCCATTACGAAATCTAGGACATTTCATGGATAAGGGAGACTTAGCAAAGATTTAGCTAAGCTACACTACCAGTGTGAAGTATAAAACCTTAAAAGCTATATAGCGACCGTAGGTCGCAGATTATTAGTATGTGAATGGTCACAGCTTGGTCACAGTATGTGAATGGTCACAGCTTGTCCGTATATATCACATAACGCCTGACACTGTGGCTCTATGGGTTTGTCGCTCTGACATCATGCTCTGATGTCACTGTGATGTCAGGGGAACCACTCTAACAGAATGGGTTTGCCGCTCTGACATCACGCTCTGGCTTCAATGTGATGTCACACTAACAGAATCCCTTTTATGCCCATATGGAGTTCCCTGATGCCATCAATATTAAGCCCATATCTAACAGGACTTCATATGGGAATGCCCATATATGGAGGCCAATCGGCCACATACCACACTAACAGAATCCATATATGGCCAAGACAGCCCATATCTGTGTGGCTGGTTCTACAGGCATGGATCTCCATGTATGGGTATACAAGGGTATGATGTCAGATGTCATAGGACTTTCACATAACGAATAACTGAGTAAGCATGTTTGGGCTCTCACAGCATATCTCCATATACAGTACATGGATCTCCATATATGGGTACCATGGGTCTCGATAGGTAGCTGGTTCGATATACATCACTGACCAGATGGCCAAGGCCTTATTAGTTTGTATTGTAGTAATTTAAATACATAAATTAATATTTGCCCCCCCCCCCCCCCTGTAGTGGGAATAGACATGTAGTTAATGCAGTGCATACCTATCAACATACAAGAGTAGAGAGAGAGAGAGAGAGAGAGAGAGAGAGAGAGAGCAGCTAGAACAGTGGTTCTCAACCTTTTCAGGCCGCGAACCCCAAAATAATCATATTTTAACTGGCTACCTCCCCACCCTGACGAGCACTAAGGGTTGAGGCATTACATTTTGTATAACACAGTTCTATTTTGCGAGGCGTTGTGAGCATGTAGATCTGCTATTTTCACAATTTCAGCTTCAAATATTTGACAATTTGGCCAATGTTTAATTTGACATTTTAGATGTATTACATTTTTCACTTTAGAGAAATGTGCAGATACCCTCTATACACTTAAACTTTATGTTGGTTTGTTTACTGTTGAGTGAGAAGTGTTGCACATTAACTTAATCCTCTGGGGACCCCCCAAAATAATTTGGGGACCCCCCAGGTTGAGAACCACTGAGCTAGAGAAATTATTTGCAGGCAACTGCTAGGCTTAATGCCACAGGGAGACAGCAATGGACAACTGCTTGAGTGCTCTCAGCTGTGCTTCCTAAGGCAGAGCTGCATCTGAGGCGATGGCTCTCCCTGTCAAAGCCATGTGTAGCTCCACTCTCTGAGGACCCCACAACGACCACTTCCCTTTCAGCCCAAACCACATGGACATCTAAGCCCTGGTTTGGACACAAACAGCCATTATGCACATACGTGCTTGTGTGCATGTGCACATGCAGGCATATCGCTGTTGTCGGGCAGAAACCTCTTATTTATCTCCATTTTCTCGCATAACTGTTTTTCCTTAAACCAATGCCTTACTTGATCATGCTACAGTGTCACGCGAAAGTGTCGAAAGTAGCAGATCTGCAAGCTCGTAACGTGGCGCAAAGCGACTCGTTTTGAGCTTGTAGATCTGGTGCTTTTGCTGTTTTTTTTTTGGGCAAAAACAAAAATGCACTTGCACAGATAATGAAGTAACAACAACATCGGCAGTCCGTCTATCACATAAGACGGTGAACCCGCTGTACCCAGACATTAAGCAGGGAGATGAGGAGGTCTTAGTTTAGCATTAATGTGACCAGTCGGCGCAGAGCGATTAACATAACTGACATTATCAGATGCTATCAGACAGACAGCTGTGCGTGGTTGTTGTACAGTAGACAGCTGAGTGCCAGAGCTCTAGCCCAATTCAATCCGGGAAAGCATCTGTAGTCATTTTAGATTTTGCTATAAGCTAGACTTTTTTTTTTGAGAAAACTGTTAGGATTTAGAAGGTGTTTTTAGAATCGGTCTAAACAGGGTCTAAACGAAGCTATAGAGTGAGTGATGCCCATCATGGGCATAATAACATCTGACTTTGTTCACCCAAATTTGGCTCAAATTCTACTATGCTGCCACCATAATGTGGAAGTGGAATGCCTTACCAAAAGATCTCGACTCCCAACCCAAACCAAATACAGACCTAAAAGAATGTCTGACCTTAAATTCAGGCCGGGAACACATTTTAGTGTATGGGAGGGGCTTACAGTACATGTACAGTATGTAGCAAATTTGTTTTTGTAGGCTAATTTCTGATTTAGGCCTAACTATTAACCTGACTTTCGCCAGATGGTTTGCAGCATTGCGTATGCCTGCATAACGCTCTGCTTCTACCATCTGGACTCGGTCCAGCACAACCGATGTAAGGGGCGGGCCATTTTTTTAAATTCTAAAGCAGGTGATTGGATATGGCCGTGCCAACTCCAACGACTCATATTGGCCTGTCTGCATGACGTTGCACCCAGAATCCGCCTCCTGGGTTTCCACGTGGTCTGCAATCAGACTCTATTGGCTCAGAGCCGCTCAGAGCCCGCCCATAGCTGCCGCTGATTGGTCCGTCCAGGGACATTCCGAAGGGAACCCCTCCTCCGCAAGTGAACCCAGATGGTAAAGCAATGCATAAGCAATGCTGCCACCATCTGGCGAAAGTCAGGTAACCTAACTATAGGTTAGGCCTAAATGAGTTAAATACTTAACATAGCATGTTTAACTCCTTGAACACCTTTGTAGCATCCTCGGCCCACCGTCCCCACCACCCCTCCTTTCTCTGTAAAGATACATTTTGATGCTACAGAGTTTACCGATATGTATTGTATTGTATTGTATTGTATTGTATTGTATGTATTATTGCGACCGTCAGGGAGCAGTTTACTATGAAAACCTCCACCGGCCGTCCGTCCGTCCGTCCGTCCGTCCGTCCGTCCGTCCGTCCGTCGGTCACACGTCACACGTCACACCTTTGCCCTGCTCATATCTCCGCATCAGTATGACATCACACCACATGTGTACACAAACCTTTGTGTACGTTGCTGTGGCAACAGTCTGTTGTTGCTGGTCTGTTAGTGTACGTTAGCAACCACCTTAGCAACCATGGTTTTACCCTAGCAACCAACTGTTTACCCTAGCAACCAACTGTTTACCATAGCAACCATGTTTTTTTACCCTAGCAACCAACTGTTTACCATAGCAACCAGATACGCAGAGCAGGGATCTCCATATATGGGCATAAACAGGTGACATCACACTGATGTCAGATACTCAGAGCAGGGATTTCTCCATAATATATGGGCATAAAAGTGATTCTGTTAGGGATCTCCATATATGGGCATAAAAGGGATTCTGTTAGGGATCTCCATATATGGGCATACAAGGGATTCTGTTAGGGATCTCCATATATGGGCATAAAAGGGATTCTGTTAGGGATCTCCATATATGGGCATAAAAGGGATTCTGTTAGGGATCTCCATATATGGGCATAAAAGGGATTCTGTTAGGGATCTCCATATATGGGCATAAAAGGGATTCTGTTAGGGATCTCCATATATGGGCATAAAAAGATTCTGTTAGCTGTTAGTGATCTCCATATATGGGCATAAAAGGGATGCTGTTAGGGATCTCCATATATGGGCATAAAAGGGATTCTGTTAGGGATCTCCATATATGGGCATGAAAGGGATTCTGTTAGGGATCTCCATATATGGGCATAAAAGGGATTGTATCCCAGATGATGCCCTGTTAGGAGATCCACACTAACAGAATCCATATATGGTCCTAACGACAGCTGCTATAAGCCAACCCTGGCGATAAGGTCTGAGTCGAAGAAATGCTTCTTTCCTGGCAAGAATTGCCCCTTTATACTGTAGGGCTCGTTTGTGTATTGTATGACATCACGCCACATCATCGGCTGAGGACTGTGTGATGTCATCATATCTCCATATATGGAGACATAAGTTGCTCATGCCCAAATATGGGCTGGTGAGGTCAGACTTAGTGTGATGCGTAGGTTATCTCCATATATGGAGATTCAACTTCAATGAGTAACCATGGCAAACTGTCAACTGCCCGTATGTCTTGATAATTGGTAAAACAAACTTTTGGCCTATTTGTGGAGATAAGCGACCAACGGTCGCTTATCTCCCGATTAGGGAGTCTTACTGGTAGTATTACTGAAGAATTTGGGTTATCCTTTTAGCATAACCTTTGACGGTACTACCTGTACGGTTATCAAACTTGTTAATAAAGTATCCAACGCGCAATCCTTCGGGATCCATTTGTGTATACACAGGAAAAAGTAAGCAATTTACCCCGAGTGAGAGGACATTATGCTCTCATAATGTCCTGAGTGCGGGTGTTATCGGACGAGGCGCAGCCGAGTCCGATAACACCCGCACTCAGGACATTATGAGAGCATAATGTCCGACCCCGAGTGGTAAATAGCTTTTCTACCACTTTTTCCCGTATACATGAAAGAAAACACATAGTTGTAACTTGCAAGGATCTTAAGTTACAATCATTATTGCCTATAAAACTTCCGCGACGACAGCAAATAGTTCCACAAACAACATCTTCTACTCACCACCAGATGACGCCAACTCCATGCAGAGAAAGATGTCTAGCATACAGCTAAGCTAACGTCAGTTAGAAGGACCGTTCCGGCCGTAAATAGAGGCTGTTCGCTTCCAGAAAGGCATAGGTTCAGAGAAAAGGGGCTTTAAAGTTGGCGGATTGCATTGGATCCAAATAAATCGGCGACGATAGTACGCACGTTAGTAAACATAGGACCGCTGCGACCTTCATTTGTTGGTTGGGGGAAAGTCCCCGGATGTACACTGAGGCGCATTGATCTCGGACACACAACTTTGCGGCAGTGGTCCTCTCATAACCTCCGGAATTTAGCCAATCAGAATCCAGTATTTGAACACGTGACTCGAAAAAGTGGTAGAAGGAAACATATAGTCTTCTTTTCAGTTCCTCTTTCTTTTTTTCCGCATGCAATTTTGTCTAGCTCTTCATCTGTTTCTCGGCCTCTCCTCGACCATGTCCCGTTATAGAAGCTGCACTCTTTTCCCTCTCTCTCTCTCTCTCTCTCTCTCTCTCTCTCTCTCTCTCTCTCTCTCTCTGTCTCTCTCTCACTTCCCACTCTCACTTTCCAGCTGGGCGGTGTGAATGATTGAAAGGTGTTTAGTGCCGCTGTGGTCTCCCTCACGTATTTAGTTTTCCTGCCGTTCAGAGCCACACCCACGCTGGAAGAACTGAACCCAGCAATGTCTAATAAGCAACACAGACATGCAACATCTATCTGCACGCTGAGACACCCATCCTGTGTGCATGCAATATGCTTACTGTCATAACAACGCACACACACGATTTGTGTGTGGCTTTATCACTAAATTGTGTGAATGTGTTGTCATTTATATAGCGCTTTTATCCAAGGCGCTTTACATAGATTGTGCATTACGTTCACCCATTCACACACACAGATTCATACACCGATGGCAGAGGAAACCATGCAAGGCACCAACCTGCTCACTGGGAGCAACTAGGGGTTCAGAGTCTTGCTCAAGGACTCTTCGATTAACTCAGGGGGAGCCCAGATTCGAACTGGGAACTGGTCGTGCTCTAATGACGGTTCCTCTAGCCCTGAGCTACAGTATGCCGCCCCATGTATGTGTGTGCGTGTGTGTGTGTGTGTGTGTGTGTGGAATAATTGCCTAGTGTCATTAATATTCCCTCGGTCTTAAGAAGCTGCGTTCACTGCCAATCGATGCATGCATGGAAACACAAAGTAGCGATAAAGAGGAGGGGAATACATGAGGACATTTCCGTGTGATTATGGACCGTTCATAACTGAACCATAAAACAGGGACAGGGACATTAGCGTGTCAGATGTCAGAGGTCATAGTCGAGGTCAACTTATGGTCTTAATCAATTCTCTCCGTGAAATCTTTTAATATGAAGTACATATTTCATTTTCAGCACTTGCTCAAAGGATCAGCAGATAGATTTGTTTTACCACTTAAGCCCTAATTTATAATTTTTTGTCGTACTATTATATGGTGTTGTGCGAAAATAGCCAATCTGGCTGAGGTGTGCTTTGATACTCACCAGTAGTGTGAAGTAACTATGCACATGCGTACTCAAGTACTGTACTTCAGCCCTATATATACTCAGGCTATTTTCTAAGTTTTTGGAGCGGTGAAAGCGCTCCCAATAGACAGGTATGTCCGTGGGTATGTGGGTGGCTGGGTGGCTGGCTGGCTGGCTGGCTGGGTGGGTGGCTGGCTGGCCATGTCCGTAGCCTGGCAATACCTTGAGTGGCCACACACAACACACTAGTTAAAGGAGGGGCGCTGTTTTGTGCAGGCCAGGCACACTCACCTGCACTCACTCACAGGCACAGTTTACTCACTCACTCACTCACATAGGGTACAGCTGCTCAAATTCACCGCTCCACTTCGAACCGAGGTTTGATTTTTTCTATACATACAGGTATTGTGGACATTCTGCATAATGAGAACTTTTTTGAGTACATTTTGAAAACCTGTACTTTTATTTGTAACAGAGTATTTTCTACATTGTGGCTTTGGTGGTACTTTTACTTAAAAGTACAAAATGTGGGCCTGGACGACTGGGCACCTAATAGGCTCACAGCGTGTTGTGCGTTCGAATCTCAAACCCGACAGCAGGGGCGGACTGGGCATCTGGCATATTCTGCAATTATTATTTTTTTCAGAAAATATTTTTGGGGAGTAGTGAAAGTTACAGGTAAGGTGAGTGCGATATGAAACGTAAGCTTACCATAATCACAGTAATCCTTAATCATTTTCAATCATATTCAAGGGCTTTTGGAGAAATGAGACAGACACAGAGCCCTGCAGAAGGGAGGTGATTGTGTCAGACTCTGTGTCCAGCTGGCAGCTGATGCCAATAAGTAGTAACAGCCCCTTGTTAATGGATCAAAGGAAGGCAATTATGTCTCTCTGCACTGTCAACTAGCTGCTACAGATGCATACTTTAAGCAGACTGGTTAATTGGTTCTTAACTTATTTTGTTTCAACTTTAAGGAGTGCATTTCTCATAATAATAATAATAATAATGGTGGTATAAGAGCAGCAACAACACTAGTTACTATTGTCACACCAGCTTCGACTGCTCTCTTCGCATTCAATCAGACTTTTTCACCATTTATCAGACGTTTGAATCCACGGGGTATCCACGAGGTATCCTGTTTCCGTGCACTTTGATGTACGCATGCGCCGATATCTGTCGCCTAGATTATTATATTCCCCTCACGGGAATCGAACCCAAGCCGTTGGTTTGTTGCATCCATGCTCTACTGACTGAGCTAATGAACGGATGATGTGACTCCTTTTTTGTGCATTTATCTTTGACGATAGTGCTGGAGACGTGCAGTGGGGTAGACGTGGATAGTGAGGGACTGAATATTTACTATTCTGTCCATAACGGCACATATCTCGGTAACGCGGCTGAGTGGGATTGGGCGCCGTTCCCACCACGTCGCGGCAACTCGGCTCGCTAGCGCTCGCCTCAGTGGCGACTCACGGGGGTCATCGGCGCCCAATACCGCGCCGCTCCGTCGGGGTCTGTGGCGTGGAGCGTTACACCGGGGAACAGAGAATCCATGGCATCTAGTTCGATGCTGGAATTCAGCTCAGTTTTTGTTATTGTGTACCTCTGAGGTTGACCACTAGATGTCGACATTTCACTACTAATCAAGCCACTGTTTCATTGTTTTGATCAACCGTCCACTGTGAGATACCGGGATACCCAGAATTGAGTATCCGAGATACCAGACCATTCAAACACTTGAAAACACTTGATAATTTCTCATTCAACGCACTGAAATCATTCGAAACAGGTGATTGTCAACCTTTTCTCAACCTTTTTTCTGCCCGGGCACAAATTGCCAAAAGATCCCAGCTTGCTAATGCTAAGTTGTTATTTGCCAATGTCATGTTCATACTCCCCTTGTTGGTGAGAACTGTACGCTAACTTATACAATTTATGGATTGTGTAGGCCTAGTTGCCTGTGGGTTGTGTAGTTATCATTTATGTTGTTCTGTAAAAGTTGTGGTATTAAGAGCTTGTGTATTTGTATGTGCCTCGACCGGATGAGTCGGTAGAGTATCTGCGCGCACGCTGGTTGTGGGGGCTGGTCTGGGCTAAGATGCCAGGGCTGAATTTTAGTCCCAGTCCGTCCCTGCCCGACAGCCTTTTCTGCATGTCACTGCCCATCTCTCTTTCTCCCCATTTCCTGTCAACCTACTATACTGTCAATAAAGGCATAAAAAATCAACAAAATAAATTCAAGTACAAATGTGCGAGTACTCCTCCCACCACTGATCCTCACCAATGAAGAAGGTGTCAGGAGCCCCATCTCCGTTGAGCAGAGAGACTGTCTCTGGGTCGAAGCGCAGCCACAGTCCCACCGCCAGCACCAGGGAGCCCATCAACTGCAGACAGAGACCACAGTGAGATGTTTAATATGCAGAAAACAAAAACATGATTTTATGCAATAATTCATTTGTTAGTTAATAACACGCTGACTTTTGCCGCGACAATTTATGTTCTGAGAAGTGTGTGGGGCCAACAATTCCAATTCTTTATTTTCATAACAAATGTCTATGTTTCCCGGTAGGATTTCTATCAGCGCGTGCTGGAACCGCGGTTGATTGGAATTATAAGCTTTCATCATAAAGGGCTGGAATCTCTTCATCTAAAAACAAGCGCAGTGGAAGGAACATGTTTTTCAGGCCTGAGAGAGAGAGAGCTTGGATTCCTGTCTGAGTCTCCTGCTCTGCTCTGAAAGTTTTTCTTTCCACATAAATAAAGCAACCAGTGGCGGCATGGAGTTTCCACACTGGCCCACTGCCCTTCCACTTAAGCAACAGCTAACATGCTATTTCAATAAGACCTGCTTAAGTTAAATAAGGACTCCGAGAGAATTACGTTACTCTGTTGTCCAAACACTCCCAAACCATTACAGATCACTTTGGCTGAAGAGTTTCACGCAAATTGTTACCACACCAGGGACGTGCAGAGAATGTTAGAGAGGCAGGGGCTGACATTTCTAAAAGGGGCTTTTGGTGGAAATATCAAAAAGAGCTGACCTCCAATTCTTTCAATATAAGATGCTGCATTCAAGTTCAGGAGAGTTTGGACAAGGCAATTCTCTTGAATGCTGCCTTCAGGCATGGCTCTGGAGAGGGCGCTTTTTACAGACGGATAAAAGAGCAGGGGCTCAAGCCCCCTTTGATGTCTACAACCTTCAAGCCTGTGTGAAAGCCGGCCTACATCATACTTGGTATGGAATTATAAGTGCACTAGGCCAATACGTCCCAGCACAATTTAGACAACTTCGAGTTCAAAAACACCCTCAGGCAAATCTCTAGGTTGCCAGTTCTGAGAATTCATCCTCTTTTGGACGTGGGTAGCAACACGGCACCTTGAGCTTAAAACAATACTCCTCCTCCCATTCGGGTTGGAAATGTGGCTGCATGTTTTGCTCATATTTTCCTTAATCAGAAGCAGCATCAATATATATACACACACACACACAAGATCCACCACCCACCTCGCCCACAACCACAGACATTACAATGTGCCTCTGACGAGGGGCATCACAAGGGGGGGAAAGTGGGACTGAGTTACTAGGGTTCAAGGTGGAGGGGACTAAATTTATTTTCTACTTTATTGAAAAATAGCAGATCTACAAGCTCACAGCGCTCTTTGAATATATATATATATATATATGTGTGTATTTTAAGCAAACATTTGTAACTAAAATTTTGCTTCTGGGGGGTCCCTGGAACTAAATATTTTAAGAAGGGGGTCAAATACATATAATTTCGGGGGTCCTTCACATGAAAAAGTTTGAGAACCACTGACATAGAAACATAGGTTTTTCAAAAAACCTTAGAAGGATTTAGAAGACGCTTATAGAATCGGTTCAAAGATATTCAAAGATTTGCAAAAATGTTCACGATTTTTCAAAAAAATAGCAGATATCTGCTATTTTTCAATAGTTAAATCACAAAATATTGCGTAATAATGCGTTCCCAGTCTAAATGTGTTAAATCCCCTCCCCCTATGAAGAACATTCATGGGGGGCCCGCAGTGAATCCTTGTACCCAGGGGCCAGAATTTGGTGCGACACCCCTGTCTCTGACGCGGAGTAGGACTTCAGCTAAACCAGGACAGTGTTATTCTATGAGATGATCGATGGACCTTGAAGCAACATGTTTTTCGGCCTCTGGCTGTCGTAGCCCGAGACCCGCCGAACGTCAGACGGCTTGAGACATGAGATCCACTCGGGGGACACAAAGGCTTTGCTGAATAGGCACCATAGACCGGTGGCGTATAGCTGCTCTCCACACTAACAGATCAATGTTGAGAGGGTTTTAGTGATCACGCCGAGCTGTTCCCATGCCCCCTGAGGATAATCCAGTCTAAAGAGGTTCAGGGGCTGAGCGAACCAAACAAACACCGTGTTGATGTGTGTGCGCGTGTGCAGAAAATAAAAATGATGCATCCAAATGGAGAGAGAGAGAGAGAGAGAGAGAGAGAGAGAGAGAGAGAGAGAGAGAGAGAGAGAGAGAGAGAGAGAGAGAGAGAGAGAGAGAGAGAGAGAGAGAGAGAGAGAGAGAGAGAGAGAGAGAGAGAGAGAGAGAGAGAGAGAGAGAGAGAGAGAGAGAGAGAGAGAGAGAGAGCATTTGGTGTGGTCGCCTTCTGTCCTAGTTTTTCCTGAATTTATATGCGCCCTGAAGCATGTTGTGGAAGAAGCACTCGGATATTTCACTTAAGTAGAAATACCCACAATATAAAAATACTCTCGGTAAAGGTCAAAGGCCTGTGCTCGAAATGTTACTTGAGTAAAAGTACAAAAGTATTGGCACCAAAATATACTTAAAGTACCAAAAGTAAAAGTACTAAAATGTGATGTGGCTGCAGTGAGCTTGTAGATCGGCTATTTTCAAATAGCCTATGTATAAAATAGGGCTAAAGTGATTAATGTATGTTTTTAATGTATATCTGCAGGAGTAAAAAGTACAATATTTGCCTCTAAGATGTAGTGGAGTAGAAATAAAAATATAGAAAATTGGAAAAACTTCAGTAAAACAAAAATCCTGAAAAATAATACTGAAGTACAGTACGTGGGTAAATGTACTAAGTTATACTTTACACCACTGGGCCCTGGAGTCTGCAAATGTTTATTTTTGTGCCCCAAACCTACAAGCGCCGTTAAAATAATCTGTTGACATCGTAAACTGTTTTGTATTTCTTTCCATTTTGAGAGCTCGACATTTTCCAACTCTGCTGCGCTTCCTGTTCAAATTCCTCCTCCATTTATATTTTCCTTTTGCTTCAAACTTCTCTCAGGCCCTTATCTCCTCATCCTCTCCTATCTCCTCTCCAGGTCCTAGCCAGGGGTTATAGGCCATATTTTACTCGGCGTGTCCTGAAAACAAGCCAGTAGCCAGGCAGTAAAGCATGAGACCGGGACAGGGCCCTTGGAGCAGGCCCTCCTCCCAAACCCGAGGATTTAGTGTCATGGACGGTGATGTATGGGACAGCAGGGAGATGCCGCATTAGCGGGTCCAGAGCATGACGAACTAAACAGCGGGTATGCAGCGGATTGACTGGACCTGGCCGGGTCGGGCCAGATCCAGCAACTCTGGATCCGGTTAACGCTGGTATTTGTCCGGAAACACCTGATGGTGTGCCGGTGGTGCAGTCAGAGGAGGGTGGAGGAGGTAAACAGGGGTCATCAGTATGTCCGTACGCTGACAAATGTATCCATCACAAAGACTTGTCCTTGTCCGTGGCAAATTGGAGATTTTCCTTACATTAGCATTATAATGTTCTCATTTTGATCATAAGACCCAATTACTGAATGTCAAGTCTCCAGGTTTTCTTCATATTAGGAGTCCAACTAATACTAGTGGTTCTCAAATGTTTAGGGAGGCCCTTAACTCTGAGAGTGTTCAATGGATCTGAGAGTGTTCAAATCTCAGAGTTACAGAGCTCTGTTTGTGCTATTGATAGCTCATAAAGAGCTATCATTCAGGGATGCTCTTTCTGGTAATATTATTGTCCCCTTATTTTGTATTGTATTGTATATATACAGTGTATATATATTATTTTGTAAAAATGTCCACCACAAGCCAGTATAGCAATGGCCTTTAAGAGTGAATAGTGCTACGCATGCTGAGATGTGTGGATGTGTATACACCAGTGGTTCTCAAACATGTTTGTCTAAGGGCACCCCTGTAAACAACTTTTCTTCCACAGCACGGTAAAAAGTAAATCTTTTCCCCCTAAAAACAGCACGTGTCACAAGGAAAACCTCAGAGAATAGTAGTTTCCATTACGACAGATTGAAAATAACTCCATACTTGACATTTAATCACTTGCTTCCCTATTCTGGGGGGGACATTACCCAACATAGCAGATCTACAAGCACACAACACGTCCACAATGTGACGTGGTGAGGAGGTTTGGTGGTCCGTCGTACTAAGTAGGCGTAGGCCTACAGGTATAGAGGGTTTAAGTGTGGCACCCCTGGAGTTGTGTCACGGCACCCTAGGGTGCCCACGGCAAACCACTTTGAGGACCCCTGGTATACACACTGCCACAATGGACTGGGGTCATCCCAGGCATATGTGCGCAGCGCGCGCGCGTGTGTGTGTGTGTGTGTGTGTGCATGCGTGCGTGCGCGTGTGGTGGTATACACCAGTGGTTCTCAACCTGTGGGTCGGGATCCCCAAATTATTTTGGGGGGCCCCAGATATTTAGCCAAATGTGTCCCAGCGCGGCTGACGGCTAGTCATTTTTCATTTTTTTTCATTTTCATTTTTTTCATTTCATTTGAAAGCTGGGAATCATAGCTACAAAATTATATATTGGTTGTGGAGATTGACCCAACATTTATGAAGATATGGCTTATAGAATGATGCCATGCTGAAATACTACTTTTGAGATATTCAAGTTCTAAATTTGGGAGGACCAACAGAATTATGTCCAGATCTCTCACATTAATTAAAAAAAAGTCTTATTTACATGCAGAGTTAAGCTCTGGCGTTTAAGTGAACTGTAGCCTTATATTTATGACATGCTTTTGTGGCTTTATCACATTTTAGAAAAAAGAAAAAAAAAAGTAATTTCAGCTGTGGTCTAAAGTAGTGGCTTCCGAAATGACTGCCCCTGTGTCACACTCAGTCACAAATTTGTTGACATTGTTTTCTCACTCAACAGTAAACAGACCAACATACAGTACACCAACGTAAGTGTATACAGGGTATATGTACGTTTCTAAAATTACAAATGTAAGGGACCTTTTTGGTACCTCTGATCAAACATTGGTCACATTATGAAATATTAGAGGCAGAAATTGTGAAAATAGCAGATCTACATGCAACGTGAGGCGTTTGGTGAGCATGTAGATCGGCTATTTTCACAATGGAATAGATCGAGCCAAACTAAATGTAATGCCAACTCCTACAATTCCAAGTGCTTAATGTGCAGGGTGGGGGGTCCCCGGTTCAAATATAATTATTTTGGGGGTCATGGCCTGAAAAGGTTGAGAACCACTGGTGTACACAAAGTAGCAGGTGGTTTATGATAACTGAATAAGCAGAGGGCTGTTCATGCTTTAGGGTGAATCCTAATGACTACTGCGGATGCTTTTAACCACTTAAACCCTACATAACTTTAACCCATTTAGACTCCACCCGAGGCCCATTTTAAAATCGCCTTCCAAATCCTAACCTGAGCTTTCAGAAAAACTTAAATCAAAAGAATAAAAATAAACAGAAGAAAAGAAAGGAGAAAACCTGTTGCTATAACATGTAAAAAGCCATCTCTTAACTTAATGGGTTAAGAGATGGCTCAAAGCAAAACAAACCTAATTATCACCTCTATTTGTCACTGGTGACATTTCTCATATTTTACTGTAATTGTCTCCTGTACTACAGTATGTTTACTTGTCTTGTACTGTATAGATGTGTCTGTTCTTGTATGGATAGTTATATCACCACTTTTAAACAGCCTTCTCATGGGACTACAGTTGAAAATGAGCTAACTCTGGCTCATTTACATGGATGTGAAAACTGACATGTTGATGAATGTGCACTGTCCCTGGTATATTCATAATAGTACTTGGTTGACAGGGGTCCCCCAGGCTCTATACTAGCTATCTGTTCACCAAATATCTTTGGCAAAAATAGCTGATCCACAAACTCATAACGCGTCGCTTTACAACACATTGTGAGCTTGTGGATCATCGATTTTCACAGAATGTTCACCCCAGAATAGGGACGCTAGTCTGGTATCGGTAATTACATTAACATTGGGAAAAGTGGGACTGAGTTACTAGGGCCCAAGCTGGAGGGACCTTAATTATTTTATACTTTAGCTATTTTTGAAAAGTCGTGAAAATGTGTGCAAATGTTTGAATAAATCTATTTTTAAGCAAACATTTGTAACTCAAATTTTGCGTTTGGGGGGCCCCTGGAACTAAATATTTTGAGATGGGGGTCCGTGGCCAAATATATGTCATTTTGGGGGGTCCTTGACATGAAAAGGTTGAGCAGCACACTGACATAGAAACATGGGTTTTTCATTTGAAATATTCAAAGACTTTTTTCAAAGAAAATTTCACGATTTTTCAAAAATAGCAGATCTGCTATTTTTCAAGAGTTAAAGCACAAAATAATATGTTCCCAGTCTAAATGGGTAAACCCCCCCCCCCCCCCCCCCCCCTATGAAGAACATTCATGGGGGGCCCGGAGTGAATCCTTGTACCCAGGGCCCATAATTTGGTGCGACAGCAGCCGGGACTTCAGAACGGGTGATGTCTGGAGAGATCCTCCGGAGCCAAACTTCAACCTCTTTCTTACCATGGGCACCACAGGTTAGTGAGGTTACTGCAGTGCCTGGGCTAAATCCCAAAGCGCGGCAAGCAGCCGCCCGACAACACGCTAAGTACATCCTCAAACTCACTGACACACTACAGACCACGGGTGTCCCAAAGGTCCCATTAGCCCCCATTACTATTTTACCTTCCCCTGCTTGCTTTTACTCCACCGCCACTTTGCCTGCCTGCCTGCCTGCCGCCATTAGCCTACCCCCCCGGCTGACACCATGCAGACAGACACACCCCACCCCTCCCTACACCACCCAACTCCCCTGCCTCTCTCTCTCTCTCTCTCTCTCTATCTCTAAACTCCACACCCTCCGCTTTCAGCTCCAACTCTCCCTCCTCCGCCTGTTTCATCCCTCCTCTACGACTCCCCCCTGCTCTCTCCCCGGTCCCCACCTCACCCAGGGGACAAAGCCCCACTGTGTCCTTGTGACTATGCTTTGGCACACAATAGGAGGGGAACAGAGATGCACAATGGAGGAGGGAGAGAATGAAAGAGGGAAGGGAGCGAAGAAAAGAGAGAATAAGAGACCAAAGTCATTAGCAGGGGGGGGGAAAACCAAACGTCTCGTTTCTTTTTGTTGTCCTTGCCAAAGAACACAGAGTAGTGTGGCATCTTGTTCGGGAACAAAGAAAACGATCTGACCAGCCTGCGTTGCACTCCTTGAATAACGTGGATGGAAATGAGAATAGCAGAGTTTTGCCACGAGGGTGTGCGTACACATGTCTTCATTTGCCTACTCTCTCTCTCCTCTCCCTCCCAACAACTCTGAGGTTAGTTTATAAGTCTGGTTATATGCATGGACAGGGATGGAACTCTCCGGGTCCGGGCTTTATTGAGGTTCCTTTACAGTGCAAGCCCTACTTTTTAACAGTGTAGTTAAAAAGGCTGCTTTTTAAGAGAATTTCCATGAGGACAGGGATTATTCCATTGTCCCGGTGCACTGGCCCCTCGTGCAAGACTTCTTAGTTGGTCAGAGTAAACCTGTGGCGTTAATGGATTTATTAATAATTTAGCTGGATTTGGCTGTGTGTCGGATGCTTACACATTGAAAACGCATTAATTAGTGGGGCTGTTGCAAGGAGTTTGATACGGGCTTCATTTCAGAATTAACTTTAAAAGAACATGGAGAACGGGAACGCCTTGTGTCATCTTAGGGAAAGAGTGAAAGGAAAAATAGGAGCAAGATAATTATGGGTGGGGTGAATCCTGTTGTGTTCTAGTATGGAGCAGGGTGGGAGGGGTGGTTGTGATAGACATATACTGTAGGGGCATCCCCAGCTGCATATATTAATATTATTTAAATGTTGGCATAGAATAGTATCAAAAGGTAAGAAATACTAGTTTCTAAATATGTCATGCTTACAATGAAGTCTATACTTTCACCTAATTTTGCATTGATATTTACAAATGATGAACTTCAAGTCACATAAAAAAGGCTTCTGTCAGTGTCTACTATTCTTAAGTAATAACAATAAAGCATTGTTATTTATGCTATAAATTGGCCATATTTCGTTTTTGTCATGAAATTATTGCTAATTAAGACTGGCCATTTCAAATGCGAATATAACACTGTATTATACAGTGTACTGTACTCAACACCAATGTATTTGTATTATCTAGTCAAAAATGTTTTTCATCTTATTAACTAGAAAGGGACTAAAACAACTGCTTTACAAATAGCACTGAATTTGAAGGAGTGAAGCCTATTAAGATTTCACAATCTTATTAAGGATAATTACTATCTTTTAAGAAACCTTGCTAATCAATCTTTTGATGTCCTCCTATTTTGCTTCATTGTCATTTAGGTGGTTGTAATATGTGCCATAGCCTATAGGCTATTATGTGTGCATATTACAGTGAGACCATGTCTATACAATGGCACTGGTTTTATAGATATAGTATAGTAGATAGAAATTTTGTGGGGAAATGCAGGTGTCATAGCAGCTATGATCTGATCATTTTGGAAAATCTGAGCAAATCTTTTAACATAATTATATATTGTCAATGCAAACATTTTTTACTCAAATCTTCGCTTCTGGAGGTCCCTGGAACAACATATTTTCAGATAAGGGTCTGCGGGCAAAACCATACATAGAATTTTGGAGGTCCTATAATACAGAAGTAGAGGATAATCGGTTAACTATAGAGAATCATTAGTTACTCTATAGCACAGTTCAGACAAACCTGGCATGTTGATCAATGTTGTTCTATTGTTGTGAGCCCTTGTGTCCATAGCTATTGAGACTAATGTACACAAGACCTTTTGCCTGGGTTATGTCAATGACAGTTTAGAATAGAACCAGAGTCCGGGAGGAATGTCACCTACATCAAGATAGCATGACAGGAAGTTGAAAGCATTTATAAACACAGGGAAAAGTGTTGAACGAAAAGAAATGTATGCGTGACTGACAATGTGTGTGTGTGCTGAAAGTAAGGACCATCACACTGGCTATCATTTTTCAAGTGGCAAAAACTACTGCTCTTGAATAGACAACTAAGTCTGTCACATTTAAGAGCATATTGTCACTGCTGCTCCTCGGTGCGTGGTTTCGCTGAATGTGAAGCCTCTCATCTGTTGACAGCTTGTATAGGGGTGTTATATTAGGGCACAAACAACATACTAAGAACCTCCACCAGCCAGGCCAGGCCTGCCTGTACGACGTCCACTCCTGCCATCTCAGTCAGGGAGCTACACAGAGCGGATTTGACAGGAACCATATTATCTATCTGTCCACCGCCCCGCCCCCACCCGTCTCATTATCCCTCTGTACACCAGCAGCGGGGGGTGGGGTTGGGGGGCTGAGACAGAGATGAAGTGATTAGGAGAGAGGGGGTCAGGAGGGCGCGAGGGCGGTGGGGTGGTGGGCTGGGGGGGGGATCAGTGTTCACTCGCGGCTGAAAGAGTCGAGGCTCGGGTGACAAGTAAAGTGCAGCCCGCGCGTCCGTCCGTCCGTCCGTCCGTCCACCCGCACATTATGAACACTTAAGGCTCGAGTTTAGATGCTCGCAGCTTTCTGTGCACGACTGACCGTGCAACTGAGTATATAGTAAACCAGGCAACGCAAAGGGTGACGGGCGGTCCAACCTTCGAGGCCTTCGATGCTATATAACATGGACTGTGGAACGGTGGGGGTGTTTTGTCTTTATGAGAGTAACAGGTATCAGTGGTGAGGTGAAGAAGAAAGTCTGCTCGATTTGGACAAGAGATCACAAGAACAATACACCGTCACTCTGCTGTGCACGCAGTCACCCGATATCCTCCCACTATATCCATACTGATCTATTTTCTCTTTTATGTAGGTCAGGTGGTTCCCCAGCCAACTGTCTCTCTTTTGCCTTAAACATGATTGTGCTTAAACATGCACGGATGGCACTCACGCCCGCCCGGCCGGGCACGTACACTCAGACGCACGCCAAACGCACGCACGCACGCACGCACACACACACAACCCCTCAATCTCCCACTGACCCTTTTTTTCCTCCCCTCCAGAGTTTCTGTTGCTGTCCTCTCGGTAGCCTGGTCTATGCTAGTGGTTCTCAACCTGTGGGTCGGGATACATGCTCACAACGCCTCTGCTATTTTCACAATAGAACCGTGTTATACGAAATGTAATGCCTCAACTCTTAGTGCTCGTCAGGGTGGGCGGGAGGGGGTCTCCAGTTAAAAAATGATTATTTTGGGGGTCGCGGCCTGAAAAAGTTTGAGAACCACTGATCTAACACCTCTCTCTCCTGAGTGTGCCGCTGGACGGCGTCACCGCCACACCCACCCTTGGGTGGTGGTTGCTGCGCTAATGTTAGGATAGCATAATCCTGGGGGGGGGGGGGGGGGGGGGGGGGCTCTACGGTGGTGGGGCGCTCCAGTGTGGCTCTAGCTCAGCCAGGCAGGGGTAGCAGACTGAAGTTATGCCATTGTCCTGGTGTCACAATGGATCCATTCACACCGCTCAGCGCCTGATCCACTGGGCAGATGCTGTGTTGGAAAGTCTCACGCACACACAAAGGAACTTCCCTTCTAGAGAGAGTGAGAGAGAGAGAAAGAGAGAGAGAGAGCAGCACAGTGGCACACAGAGCGCAGACGGCACAGACAGGAGAGTGCTCAGCCACTCACATGCACGCACGCATGCACCCACAAAGACACAGGGAGATTGAATTGAACAGGTTCTCTCTGTGAGGATGTATAGGCTAAACTTCAGTCTACTTGGTTGGGGTTGAGTAGGGGGGGCGGGGGTGCCCCCCTACTCAACGACCAAATCTCCCTGATTTGGTCGTAAACGAAAGGACTCTAGCAATCAGTGAGTGAGCTTTCGGAGTCACAGTGTCAATAGCAAAGAGCACATGTGTGGGGCATCTGTGTGTGACACTTACCCACAACTTAATGTGCACGGCACGCACGGCACGCACGCACGCACGCACGCACGCACGCACGCACACACACACACACAACACACACACACACACACACACACACACACACACACACACAAACACCTTTCAAGTCCACCTGACAGTGTCTCCGGCCGGAGTAGAGCGGTTCTCAAAGTAAGGTCCGGGGACACCCCAGGGGGGTTGACCAAAATCACTTCAACTACTACAGTACTACAGTACATCTACAGTACATAAGCTCACAACAACGTGTGTTGAGCTTGTACAGTAGATCAATTTGAATTGATATTGGAACAATTTTGTATGGGGCCAGGGGTCGATGAGACTATTTCCAACATCCTTTCGACCAGGTACATGGCACGGCAAGAGGGTGACCGTCGCAGCACACGCCCCGGGACACGCCGGGCCGCCCTCCAGGGCGGCCTCACGGCCACGCCCGCAGCCCTACTTCTTCCACCACTGCTGTTTGTTAGGACATGCAGCACTTAGAGTCCCAGGGGTCCCAAATAATATTAGTCAAGTCGGAAAGATGCACTTCTTGGAAATTGCAAGTGTCGTTGCTGTGATCTTGCAAATTAATTCCGTCTTTGTCCCTTTTATGCCCATAATGGAGATCCCTGATGTCATCAATATATTAAGCCCACATCTTGGAACGTCCATATATGGACATACTGTGTCAGTCTCATGTGGTCTATGATGTCAGACATCTATGATGTCAGTCATCTATGATGTCAGTCATCTCCATAATTTGGAAAAAGTTACATTTTTGCATTTTCTCCATTTAAGTCAATGGGGAAAAAAAAGGTTTTCACTAATAAATGCATATATTATTTTCTATATTTGGTGCTTGCCACCAAAACTGTGGGAGGAGTATCATGGCAAAATAATGTTTATCTGGAAAGAAAGAAAGATGGAAAGAAAGTATCAAGGACAAGTAGGCCTAGGCAGTCTGGTTGCCCCTGTTAGGGCAACCACACTAATAATAGGCATATTAGGCAGGCCAGGCAGCAATGCCAATAGAATTCCCATGGTGCCCGTTTGAAGGGCCGCGGTAACTAATAGTTTATCGTTCATTTCTGAAATGTCGCTTAATGAGAGGAGAGCCAAAAAGTGCTGCTGCTGCTGCTGTTGAGCTATGTTTCCATGCTGTTTTCCTCTCTCTCTCTCTCTCTCTCTCTCTCTCTCTCTCTCTCTCTCTCTCTCTCTCTCTTACTCCAGCCTTCCTTTCACAAACACGCTTCACCGGGAGCAGAGGGAAAGAAGGGGCGGATTTTTCCTCTTGTGGAAAATCTGATTTGAGCTCCGCGAGCCAAAAAACCTCAGCCTCTCTCTCTTTCTCTGGCTGTCAACCTTTCCTTTCCGCGCCACACAGATTCATCACAAGCGACAACAACGGTGTGCTGCTAAATGAAGAACCCGAAAAAAAGAAGAAAGAAATAGTCTATGTGCGTGGTTTGTTAAATGTAAACATTGTCTGAATTCATTCATTATCAGCATAACGGCAGGTGGAAGATCGTGCGTGCGACTGCGGTCACGCTATCTACACTTCAGGAAAAGCTGGTCGCGCTATCCTCACTTCAAAATATGGTGCGCTTCTACACGGCTGTTTACGGTTTGACAAGGGGATGGTGCGTTCAAGGCGAGCTGGTACATTAGAATTTCTAGACTTTCGAGACCAAGGGTGTATAAAATATGGAACTACATACTATTCAATCAACAGATGCTTTAAATTAGACCCCCCCCCCCCCCCCCCCACGTAGTGATGTCAGTAGCTCATATACTGAATGAATACGATGCATAGTAGTGATGTCTGTAGCTCATACTGAATGAATATGATGTATAGAATAGTGATGTCTGTAGCTCATACACTGAATGAATATGATGTATAGAGTAGTGATGTCTGTAGCTCATATACTGAATGAATATGATGTAGTGATGTCTGTAGCTCATATACTGAATGAATATGATGCATAGAGTAGTGATGTCTGTAGCTCATATACTGAATGAATATGATGCATAGAGTAGTGATGTCTGTAGCTCATATACTGAATGAATATGATGCATATAGTAGTGATGTCTGTAGCTCATATACTGAATGAATATGATGTCGTGATGTATGTAGCTCATATACTGAATGAATATGATGCATAGAGTAGTGATGTCTGTAGCTCATATACTGAATGAATATGATGCATAGAGTAGTGATGTCTGTAGCTCATATACTGAATGAATATGATGCATAGAGTAGTGATGTTTGTAGCTCATATACTGAATGAATATGATGCATAGAGTAGTGATGTCTGTAGCTCATATACTGAATGGATATGATGGCATAGAGTAGTGATGTCTGTAGCTCATATACTGAGCTCATATACTGAATGAATATGATGTATATAGTAGTGATTTCTGTAGCTCATATACTGAATGAATATGATGTATAGAGTAGTGATGTCTGTAGCTCATACACTGAATGAATATGATGTATAGAGTAGTGATGTCTGTAGCTCATATACTGAATGAATATGATGTATAGTGATGTATGTAGCTCATATACTGAATGAATATGATGCATAGAGTAGTGATGTCTGTAGATCATATACTGAATGAATATGATGCTTAGAGTATTGATGTCTGTAGCTCATATACTGAATGAATATGATGTATATAGTAGTGATGTCTGTAGCTCATATACTGAATGAATATGATGTATAGAGTAGTGATGTCTGTAGCTCATATACTGAATGAATATGATGTAGTGATGTCTGTAGCTCATATACTGAATGAATATGATGTATAGTGATGTCTGTAGCTCATATACTGAATGAATATGATGTATAGAGTAGTGATGTCTGTAGCTCAAATACTGAATGAATATGATGTATAGAGTAGTGATGTCTGTAGCTCATATACTGAATGAATATGATGTATAGTGATGTCTGTAGCTCATATACTGAATGAATATAATGTATAGAGTACTGATGTCTGTAGCTCATATACTGAATGAATATGATGATGTTCCTAAGTACCTCTAAAAAATATTCCCAAACTTTTTTACTGTGCCAATAATTTATAATAAATTCTACAAATATTACCATAATCCATTCGCTATACTGCAAAAAGTATAAAATCTGATAAAAATTAAGAAGATTTGTTACCATAAAACAACTATGTCACCTTATTCATGATGTACCTAAGTACCTCTAAAAATATTCCTGACCTGTTTTACTGTGCCAATAATTTATAATAAATTCTACAAATATTACCATAATCCATTCGCTATACTGCAAAAAGTATAAAATCTGATAAAAATTAAGAAGATTTGTTACCATAAAACAACTATGTCACCTTGTTCATGATGTACCTAAGTACCTCTTAAATTATTCCTGACCTGTTTTACTGTGCCAATAATTTATAATAAATTCGACAAATATTACCATAATCCATCCGCTATAGAGCAAAAAGTATAAAATCAGATAAAAATCAAAAAGATTTGTTACCATAAACCAACTCTGTCACTTTGTTCATGATGTTCCTAAGTACCTCTAAAAAATATTCCCAACCTTTTTTACTGTACCAATAATTTATAATAAATTCGACAAATATTACCATAATCCATCCGCTATAGAGCAAAAAGTATAAAATCAGATAAAAATCAAAAAGATTTGTTACCATAAAACAACTATGTCACCTTGTTCATGATGTTCCTAAGTACCTCTAAAAAATATTCCCAAAGTGTTTTACTGTGCCAATAATTTATAATAAATTCGACAAATATTACCATAAACCTTCGCTATACAGCTAAAAGTATAAAATCTGATAAAAATCAAAAAGATTTGTTACCATAAAACAACTATGTCACCTTGTTCATGATGTTCCTAAGTACCTCTAAAAAATATTCCCAACCTTTTTTACTGTGCCAATAATTTATAATAAATTCGACAAATATTACCATAATCCATCCGCTATAGAGCAAAAAGTATAAAATCTGATAAAAATCAAAAAGATTTGTTACCATAAAACAACTATGTCACCTTGTTCATGATGTTCCTAAGTACCTCTAAAAAATATTCCCAACCTTTTTTACTGTGCCAATAATTTATAATAAATTCGACAAATCTTACCATAATCCATCCGCTATAGAGCAAAAAGTATAAAATCAGATAAAAATCAAAAAGATTTGTTACCATAAAACAACTCTGTCACCTTGTTCATGATGTTCCTAAGTACCTCTAAAAAATATTCCCAAACTTTTTTACTGTGCCAATAATTTATAATAAATTCGACAAATATTACCATAATCCATCCGCTATAGAGCTAAAAGTATAAAATCAGATAAAAATCAAAAAGATTTGTTACCATAAACCAACTCTGTCACCTTGTTCATGATGTTCCTGAGTACCTCTAAAAAATATTCCCAAACTTTTTTACTGTGCCAATAATTTATAATAAATTCGACAAATATTACCATAATCCATCCGCAATAGAGCTAAAAGTATAAAATCAGATAAAAATCAAAAAGATTTGTTACCATAAACCAACTCTGTCACCTTGTTCATGATGTTCCTGAGTACCTCTAAAAAATATTCCCAAACTTTTTTACTGTGCCAATAATTTATAATAAATTCGACAAATATTACCATAATCCATCCGCTATAGAGCAAAAAGTATAAAATCAGATAATAATCAAAAAGATTTGTTACCATAAACCAACTCTGTCACCTTGTTCATGATGTTCCTAAGTACCTCTAAAAAATATTCCCAAACTTTTTTACTGTGCCAATAATTTATAATAAATTCGACAAATATTACCATAATCCATCCGCTATAGAGCAAAAAGTATAAAATCAGATAAAAATCAAAAAGATTTGTTACCATAAACCAACTCTGTCACCTTGTTCATGATGTTCCTGAGTACCTCTAAAAAATATTCCCAAACTTTTTTACTGTGCCAATAATTTATAATAAATTCGACAAATATTACCATAATCCATCCGCTATAGAGCAAAAAGTATAAAATCAGATAAAAATCAAAAAGATTTGTTACCATAAATCAACTCTGTCACCTTGTTCATGATGTTCCTAAGTACCTCTAAAAATATTCCTGACCTGTTTTACTGTGCCAATAATTTATAATAAATTCGACAAATATTACCATAATCCATCCGCTATAGAGCAAAAAGTATAAAATCAGATAAAAATCAAAAAGATTTGTTACCATAAACCAACTCTGTCACCTTGTTCATGATGTTCCTAAGTACCTCTAAAAAATATTCCCAAACTTTTTTACTGTGCCAATAATTTATAATAAATTCGACAAATATTACCATAATCCATCCGCTATAGAGCTAAAAGTATAAAATCAGATAAAAATCAAAAAGATTTGTTACCATAAACCAACTCTGTCACCTTGTTCATGATGTTCCTGAGTACCTCTAAAAAATATTCCCAAACTTTTTTACTGTGCCAATAATTTATAATAAATTCGACAAATATTACCATAATCCATCCGCAATAGAGCTAAAAGTATAAAATCAGATAAAAATCAAAAAGATTTGTTACCATAAACCAACTCTGTCACCTTGTTCATGATGTTCCTGAGTACCTCTAAAAAATATTCCCAAACTTTTTTACTGTGCCAATAATTTATAATAAATTCGACAAATATTACCATAATCCATCCGCTATAGAGCAAAAAGTATAAAATCAGATAATAATCAAAAAGATTTGTTACCATAAACCAACTCTGTCACCTTGTTCATGATGTTCCTAAGTACCTCTAAAAAATATTCCCAAACTTTTTTACTGTGCCAATAATTTATAATAAATTCGACAAATATTACCATAATCCATCCGCTATAGAGCAAAAAGTATAAAATCAGATAAAAATCAAAAAGATTTGTTACCATAAACCAACTCTGTCACCTTGTTCATGATGTTCCTGAGTACCTCTAAAAAATATTCCCAAACTTTTTTACTCTGCCAATAATTTATAATAAATTCGACAAATATTACCATAATCCATCCGCTATAGAGCAAAAAGTATAAAATCAGATAAAAATCAAAAAGATTTGTTACCATAAATCAACTCTGTCACCTTGTTCATGATGTTCCTAAGTACCTCTAAAAATATTCCTGACCTGTTTTACTGTGCCAATAATTTATAATAAATTCGACAAATATTACCATAAACCTTCGCTATACAGCTAAAAGTATAAAATCTGATAAAAATCAAAAAGATTTGTTACCATAAAACAACTATGTCACCTTGTTCATGATGTTCCTAAGTACCTCTAAAAAATATTCCCAACCTTTTTTACTGTGCCAATAATTTATAATAAATTCGACAAATATTACCATAATCCATCCGCTATAGAGCAAAAAGTATAAAATCTGATAAAAATCAAAAAGATTTGTTACCATAAAACAACTATGTCACCTTGTTCATGATGTTCCTAAGTACCTCTAAAAAATATTCCCAACCTTTTTTACTGTGCCAATAATTTATAATAAATTCAACAAATCTTACCATAATCCATCCGCTATAGAGCAAAAAGTATAAAATCAGATAAAAATCAAAAAGATTTGTTACCATAAAACAACTCTGTCACCTTGTTCATGATGTTCCTAAGTACCTCTAAAAAATATTCCCAAACTTTTTTACTGTGCCAATAATTTATAATAAATTCGACAAATATTACCATAATCCATCCGCTATAGAGCTAAAAGTATAAAATCAGATAAAAATCAAAAAGATTTGTTACCATAAACCAACTCTGTCACCTTGTTCATGATGTTCCTGAGTACCTCTAAAAAATATTCCCAAACTTTTTTACTGTGCCAATAATTTATAATAAATTTGACAAATATTACCATAATCCATCCGCTATAGAGCAAAAAGTATAAAATCAGATAAAAATCAAAAAGATTTGTTACCATAAACCAACTCTGTCACCTTGTTCATGATGTTCCTAAGTACCTCTAAAAATATTCCCAAACTTTTTTACTGTGCCAATAATTTATAATAAATTCGACAAATATTACCATAATCCATCCGCTATAGAGCAAAAAGTATAAAATCTGATAAAAATCAAAAAGATTTGTTACCATAAAACAACTATGTCACCTTGTTCATGATGTTCCTAAGTACCTCTAAAAAATATTCCCAACCTTTTTTACTGTGCCAATAATTTATAATAAATTCAACAAATCTTACCATAATCCATCCGCTATAGAGCAAAAAGTATAAAAATCAGATAAAAATCAAAAAGATTTGTTACCATAAAACAACTCTGTCACCTTGTTCATGATGTTCCTAAGTACCTCTAAAAAATATTCCCAAACTTTTTTACTGTGCCAATAATTTATAATAAATTCGACAAATATTACCATAATCCATCCGCTATAGAGCTAAAAGTATAAAATCAGATAAAAATCAAAAAGATTTGTTACCATAAACCAACTCTGTCACCTTGTTCATGATGTTCCTGAGTACCTCTAAAAAATATTCCCAAACTTTTTTACTGTGCCAATAATTTATAATAAATTCGACAAATATTACCATAATCCATCCGCTATAGAGCAAAAAGTATAAAATCAGATAAAAATCAAAAAGATTTGTTACCATAAACCAACTCTGTCACCTTGTTCATGATGTTCCTAAGTACCTCTAAAAATATTCCCAAACTTTTTTACTGTGCCAATAATTTATAATAAATTCGACAAATATTACCATAATCCATCCGCTATAGAGCAAAAAGTATAAAATCAGATAAAAATCAAAAAGATTTGTTACCATAAACCAACTCTGTCACCTTGTTCATGATGTTCCTGAGTACCTCTAAAAAATATTCCCAAACTTTTTTACTGTGCCAATAATTTATAATAAATTCGACAAATATTACCATAATCCATCCGCTATAGAGCAAAAAGTATAAAATCAGATAAAAATCAAAAAGATTTGTTACCATAAATCAACTCTGTCACCTTGTTCATGATGTTCCTAAGTACCTCTAAAAATATTCCTGACCTGTTTTACTGTGCCAATAATTTATAATAAATTCGACAAATATTACCATAATCCATCCGCTATAGAGCAAAAAGTATAAAATCAGATAAAAATCAAAAAGATTTGTTACCATAAACCAACTCTGTCACCTTGTTCATGATGTTCCTAAGTACCTCTAAAAAATATTCCCAAACTTTTTTACTGTGCCAATAATTTATAATAAATTCGACAAATATTACCATAATCCATCCGCTATAGAGCAAAAAGTATAAAATCAGATAAAAATCAAAAAGATTTGTTACCATAAAACAACTCTGTCACCTTGTTCATGATGTTCCTAAGTACCTCTAAAAAATATTCCCAAACTTTTTTACTGTGCCAATAATTTATAATAAATTCGACAAATATTACCATAATCCATCCGCTATAGAGCTAAAAGTATAAAATCAGATAAAAATCAAAAAGATTTGTTACCATAAACCAACTCTGTCACCTTGTTCATGATGTTCCTGAGTACCTCTAAAAAATATTCCCAAACTTTTTTACTGTGCCAATAATTTATAATAAATTCGACAAATATTACCATAATCCATCCGCAATAGAGCTGAAAGTATAAAATCAGATAAAAATCAAAAAGATTTGTTACCATAAACCAACTCTGTCACCTTGTTCATGATGTTCCTGAGTACCTCTAAAAAATATTCCCAAACTTTTTTACTGTGCCAATAATTTATAATAAATTCGACAAATATTACCATAATCCATCCGCTATAGAGCAAAAAGTATAAAATCAGATAATAATCAAAAAGATTTGTTACCATAAACCAACTCTGTCACCTTGTTCATGATGTTCCTAAGTACCTCTAAAAAATATTCCCAAACTTTTTTACTGTGCCAATAATTTATAATAAATTCGACAAATATTACCATAATCCATCCGCTATAGAGCAAAAAGTATAAAATCAGATAAAAATCAAAAAGATTTGTTACCATAAACCAACTCTGTCACCTTGTTCATGATGTTCCTGAGTACCTCTAAAAAATATTCCCAAACTTTTTTACTGTGCCAATAATTTATAATAAATTCGACAAATATTACCATAATCCATCCGCTATAGAGCAAAAAGTATAAAATCAGATAAAAATCAAAAAGATTTGTTACCATAAATCAACTCTGTCACCTTGTTCATGATGTTCCTAAGTACCTCTAAAAATATTCCTGACCTGTTTTACTGTGCCAATAATTTATAATAAATTCGACAAATATTACCATAATCCATCCGCTATAGAGCAAAAAGTATAAAATCAGATAAAAATCAAAAAGATTTGTTACCATAAACCAACTCTGTCACCTTGTTCATGATGTTCCTAAGTACCTCTAAAAAATATTCCCAAACTTTTTTACTGTGCCAATAATTTATAATAAATTCGACAAATATTACCATAATCCATCCGCTATAGAGCAAAAAGTATAAAATCAGATAAAAATCAAAAAGATTTGTTACCATAAATCAACTCTGTCACCTTGTTCATGATGTTCCTAAGTACCTCTAAAAATATTCCTGACCTGTTTTACTGTGCCAATAATTTATAATAAATTCGACAAATATTACCATAATCCATCCGCTATAGAGCAAAATCTATAAAATCAGATAAAAATCAAAAAGATTTGTTACCATAAACCAACTCTGTCACCTTGTTCATGATGTTCCTAAGTACCTCTAAAAAATATTCCCAAACTTTTTTACTGTGCCAATAATTTATAATAAATTCGACAAATATTACCATAATCCATCCGCTATAGAGCAAAAAGTATAAAATCAGATAAAAATCAAAAAGATTTGTTACCATAAATCAACTCTGTCACCTTGTTCATGATGTTCCTAAGTACCTCTAAAAATATTCCTGACCTGTTTTACTGTGCCAATAATTTATAATAAATTCGACAAATATTACCATAATCCATCCGCTATAGAGCAAAAAGTATAAAATCAGATAAAAATCAAAAAGATTTGTTACCATAAACCAACTCTGTCACCTTGTTCATGATGTTCCTAAGTACCTCTAAAAAATATTCCCAAACTTTTTTACTGTGCCAATAATTTATAATAAATTCGACAAATATTACCATAATCCATCCGCTATAGAGCTAAAAGTATAAAATCAGATAAAAATCAAAAAGATTTGTTACCATAAACCAACTCTGTCACCTTGTTCATGATGTTCCTAAGTACCTCTAAAAAATATTCCCAAACTTTTTTACTGTGCCAATAATTTATAATAAATTCGACAAATATTACCATAATCCATCCGCTATAGAGCTAAAAGTATAAAATCAGATAAAAATCAAAAAGATTTGTTACCATAAACCAACTCTGTCACCTTGTTCATGATGTTCCTAAGTACCTCTAAAAAATATTCCCAACCTTTTTTACTGTGCCAATAATTTATAATAAATTCGACAAATATTACCATAATCCATCCGCTATAGAGCTAAAAGTATAAAATCAGATAAAAATCAAAAAGATTTGTTACCATAAACCAACTCTGTCACCTTGTTCATGATGTTCCTAAGTACCTCTAAAAAATATTCCCAAACTTTTTTACTGTGCCAATAATTTATAATAAATTCGACAAATATTACCATAATCCATCCGCTATAGAGCTAAAAGTATAAAATCAGATAAAAATCAAGAAGATTTGTTACCATAAAACAACTATATCCCCTTGTTCATGATGTATCTAAGTACCTCTAAAAATATTCCCGACCTGTTTTACTGTGCCAATAATTTATAATAAATTCTACAATTATTAACATAATCCATCCGCTATAGAGCAAAAAGTATAAAATCAGATAAAAATCAAGAACATTTGTTACCATAAAACAACTACATCCCCTTGTTTATGATGTATCTAAGTACCTCTAAAAATATTCCCGACCTGTTTTACTGTGCCAATAATTTATAATAAATGCTACAAATATTACCATAATCCATCCGCTATAGAGCAAAAAGTATAAAATCAGATAAAAATCAAGAAGATTTGTTACCATAAAACAACTATATCCCCTTGTTCATGATGTATCTAAGTACCTCTAAAAATATTCCCGACCTGTTTTACTGTGCCAATAATTTATAATAAATTCTACAAATATTACCATAATCCATCCGCTATAGAGCAAAAAGTATAAAATCAGATAAAAATCAAGATTTGTTACCATAAAACAACTATATCACCTCGTTCATGATGTACCTAAATACCTCTGAAAATATTCCCAAACTGTTTTACTGTGCCAATAATTTATAATAAATTCTACAAATATTACCATATTTCTCCCCTCACCCCCTCCCCCTTCCCCCCAAGTCCCCCCTCGACCTCGAACCCGGAACGACGCCGGGACATAAACTCCCAAAACGCGTGGGGGCCGCCGTTCGCCCCATGGCGCCGCCGAGTGGGTTCATCCCAAACCCCGACCCCCCGATACCCCACCCCGAACCGGGACCGACGCCGAGACACAAACCCCGAAAACGCGTCGGCGCCGCCCGCCCGCGTCTCGAACTCCCGATCCCGCACGCACGCCGGAACACGCCTGCCGCTCCGAGACCGCCGCCGGGACCACGGGACGACGGCGCCGCCCGAAACCGAAAAACGCGCGGGTGCCCTCACCCGGCCCGCGACACCGCCTAGCCGGGCCACCCCCATCCCCCAACAACCGACCCCGCACCTCCAAACCGGGCCGACTCCGAGGCCACGACTCCGGAAAAACGCGCGGGTGCCGGCGCTCTCCCTACGAAGTCGCCGAGCCATACCGTTCCGGTCCCGAATCCCCCCCTCCGACTTCCAACCCGGACCGAAGCCGGGGCGCAAACTCCCCCCTAACCAAACGCGTGGGCGGTGTCGTTCGCCCCACGGCGCCGCCCAGGCGGATCGTTCCAGTCCCCCGACCCCCAACCTCCCACTTCGAACCCGGACCGACGCCCAGACCCAAAACTCCCCCCTACCAAAACGCGTGGGTGTCGCCGCCCGCCCCAAGACACCGCCGAGCAAGATCATCCCGATCTCCGAAGTCCACGGCCGAGTAGGTTGCTGTCAGTGAGAGCGCACTCTCCGGGTGTCCGAGGCGGTGCTACACTGTTTTTTCCCTTTCCAATCTTTCCGTTTTTCCTTTTTTCTTTTCGGTGGGCACGCTGAGGCACCAGGTTGCCTCCTCACATTAGAAAAACAAAGCCCGATCCTGCAGCAACCGAACCGACGGCCCAAACAACACAAACGACAACTCGAAGCCGGACCGACGCTGAGGCCACGACTCCGGAAACGCGCGAGCGCCGTCGCTCTCCCCACGGCGCCGCCGAGCCGTACCGTCCCAGTTCCCTAAATCCCCCCCTCCCACTTCGAACCCGAACCGACGACGGGGCTCAAACTCCCCCTTAACAAAACGCGTGGCTGGCGCCGTTCGCCCAACGACGCCGCCAAGCCGGACCGTTACAGTCCCCAATCCCCAACCTCCCGCTTCGAACCCGGACCGATGCTGAGACCTAACACTCCCCCCCACCGAAACGCGTGGGTGCCGTCGACCACCCCAAGACTCCACCGAGCAAAATCATCCCGATCTCCGATTCCCAACCCCCTACCGACAACCCCCCAGCCCCAAAACCCATCGCCAGGAAGTCCACGGCCGAGTAGGTGGCTGTCAGGGAGAGCGCACTCTCCGGGTGTCCGAGGCGGTGCTACACTGTTTTTTTCCCCTTCCAATTTTTCCGTTTTTCCTTTTTTCTTTTCGGTGGGCACGCTGAGGCACCAGGGAGCCCCCTCACATAAGAAAAATATTTTCATGGGTACTTAGGTACATCATGAACAAGGTGACATAGTTGTTTTATGGTAACAAACTTCTTAATTTTTATCTGATTTTATAATATTTGCTGTATAGCGAATGGATGGTATTATTTGTCGAATTTATTATAAATTATTGGCACAGTAAAACAGGTTGGGAATATTTTTTAGAGGTACTTAGGTACATCATGAACAAGGTGACATAGTTGTTTTATGGTAACAAACTTCTTAATTTTTATCTGATTTTATACTAATTGCTGTATAGCGAATGGATGGTATTATTTTCGAATATATTATAAATTATTGGCACAGTAAAACAGGTTGGGAATATTTTTAGAGGTACTTAGGTACATCATGAACAAGGTGATATAGTTGTTTTATGGTAACAAACCTTAATTTTTATCTGATTTTATACTAATTGCTGTATAGCGAATGGATTATGGTAATATTTGTAGAATTTATTATAAATTATTGGCACAGTTAAACAAGTTGGGAATATTTTTAGAGTTACTTAGGTACATCATGAACAAGGTGATATAGTTGTTTTATGGTAACAAACCTTCCTAATTTTTATCTGATTTTATACTATTTGCTGTATAGCGAATGGATTATGGTAATATTTGTGGAATTTATTATAAATTATTGGCACAGTAAAAAAGGTCGGGAATATTTTTAGAGGTACTTAGATACATCATAAACAAGGGGATATATTTGTTTTATGGTAACAAATCTTCTTGATTTTTATCTGATTTTATACTTTTTGCTCTATAGCGGATGGATTATGGTAATATTTGTAGAATTTATTATAAATTATTGGCACAGTAAAACAGTTTGGGAATATTTTCAGAGGTACTTAGGTACATCATGAACAAGGTGATATAGTTGTTTTATGGTAACAAATCTTCTTAATTTTTATCTGATTTTATACTTTTTGCTCCATAGCGGATGGATTATGGTAATATTTGTAGAATTTATTATAAATTATTGGCACAGTAAAACAGGTCAGGAATATTTTTAGAGGTACTTAGGTACATCATGAACAAGGGGATATAGTTTTTTTATGGTAACAAATCTTCTTAATTTTTATCTGATTTTATACTTTTTGCTCTATAGCGGATGGATTATGGTAATATTTGTAGAATTTATTATAAATTATTGGCACAGTAAAACAGTTTGGGAATATTTTCAGAGGTATTTAGGTACATCATGAACAAGGTGATATAGTTGTTTTATGGTAACAAATCTTGATTTTTATCTGATTTTATACTTTTTGCTCTATAGCGGATGGATTATGGTAATATTTGTAGAATTTATTATAAATTATTGGCACAGTAAAACAGGTCGGGAATATTTTTAGAGGTACTTAGATACATCATGAACAAGGGGATATAGTTGTTTTATGGTAACAAATCTTCTTGATTTTTATCTGATTTTATACTTTTTGCTCCATAGCGGATGGATTATGGTAATATTTGTAGAATTTATTATAAATTATTGGCACAGTAAAACAGGTCAGGAATATTTTTAGAGGTACTTAGGTACATCATGAACAAGGGGATATAGTTTTTTTATGGTAACAAATCTTCTTAATTTTTATCTGATTTTATACTTTTTGCTCTATAGCGGATGGATTATGGTAATATTTGTAGAATTTATTATAAATTATTGGCACAGTAAAACAGTTTGGGAATATTTTCAGAGGTATTTAGGTACATCATGAACAAGGTGATATAGTTGTTTTATGGTAACAAATCTTGATTTTTATCTGATTTTATACTTTTTGCTCTATAGCGGATGGATTATGGTAATATTTGTAGAATTTATTATAAATTATTGGCACAGTAAAACAGGTCGGGAATATTTTTAGAGGTACTTAGATACATCATGAACAAGGGGATATAGTTGTTTTATGGTAACAAATCTTCTTGATTTTTATCTGATTTTATACTTTTCGCTGTATAGCGGATGGATTATGGTAATATTTGTAGAATTTATTATAAATTATTGGCACAGTAAAACAGGTCAGGAATATTTTTAGAGGTACTTAGGTACATCATGAACAAGGGGATATAGTTTTTTTATGGTAACAAATCTTCTTAATTTTTATCTGATTTTATACTTTTTGCTCTATAGCGGATGGATTATGGTAATATTTGTAGAATTTATTATAATTTATTGGCACAGTAAAACAGTTTGGGAATATTTTCAGAGATACTTAGAGAACTCATGAACAAGGTGATATAGTTTTTTTATGGTAACAAATCTTCTTAATTTTTATCTGATTTTATACTTTTTGCTCTATAGCGGATGGATTATGGTAATATTTGTCGAATTTATTATAGATTATTGGCACAGTAAAACAGTTTGGGAATATTTTTTAGAGGTACTTAGGAACATCATGAACAAGGTGACATAGTTGTTTTATGGTAACAAATCTTCTTAATTTTTATCAGATTTTATACTTTTAGCTGTATAGCGAAGGTTTATGGTAATATTTGTCGAATTTATTATAAATTATTGGCACAGTAAAACAGTTTGGGAATATTTTTTAGAGGTACTTAGGAACATCATGAACAAGGTGACATAGTTGTTTTATGGTAACAAATCTTCTTAATTTTTATCAGATTTTATACTTTTAGCTGTATAGCGAATGTTTATGGTAATATTTGTCGAATTTATTATAAATTATTGGCACAGTAAAACAGTTTGGGAATATTTTTTAGAGGTACTTAGGAACATCATGAACAAGGTGACATAGTTGTTTTATGGTAACAAATCTTCTTAATTTTTATCTGATTTTATACTTTTTGCTCTATAGCGGATGGATTATGGTAATATTTGTCGAATTTATTATAAATTATTGGCACAGTAAAAAAGTTTGGGAATATTTTTTAGAGGTACTCAGGAACATCATGAACAAGGTGACAGAGTTGGTTTATGGTAACAAATCTTTTTGATTTTTATCTGATTTTATACTTTTTGCTCTATAGCGGATGGATTATGGTAATATTTGTCGAATTTATTATAAATTATTGGCACAGTAAAAAAGTTTGGGAATATTTTTTAGAGGTACTTAGGAACATCATGAACAAGGTGACAGAGTTGGTTTATGGTAACAAATCTTTTTGATTTTTATCTGATTTTATACTTTTTGCTCTATAGCGGATGGATTATGGTAATATTTGTCGAATTTATTATAAATTATTGGCACAGTAAAAAAGTTTGGGAATATTTTTTAGAGGTACTCAGGAACATCATGAACAAGGTGACAGAGTTGGTTTATGGTAACAAATCTTTTTGATTTTTATCTGATTTTATACTTTTAGCTCTATAGCGGATGGATTATGGTAATATTTGTCGAATTTATTATAAATTATTGGCACAGTAAAACAGGTCAGGAATATTTTTAGAGGTACTTAGGAACATCATGAACAAGGTGACAGAGTTGATTTATGGTAACAAATCTTTTTGATTTTTATCTGATTTTATACTTTTTGCTCTATAGCGGATGGATTATGGTAATATTTGTAGAATTTATTATAATTTATTGGCACAGTAAAACAGTTTGGGAATATTTTCAGAGATACTTAGAGAACTCATGAACAAGGTGATATAGTTTTTTTATGGTAACAAATCTTCTTAATTTTTATCTGATTTTATACTTTTTGCTCTATAGCGGATGGATTATGGTAATATTTGTCGAATTTATTATAGATTATTGGCACAGTAAAACAGTTTGGGAATATTTTTTAGAGGTACTTAGGAACATCATGAACAAGGTGACATAGTTGTTTTATGGTAACAAATCTTCTTAATTTTTATCAGATTTTATACTTTTAGCTGTATAGCGAAGGTTTATGGTAATATTTGTCGAATTTATTATAAATTATTGGCACAGTAAAACAGTTTGGGAATATTTTTTAGAGGTACTTAGGAACATCATGAACAAGGTGACATAGTTGTTTTATGGTAACAAATCTTCTTAATTTTTATCAGATTTTATACTTTTAGCTGTATAGCGAATGTTTATGGTAATATTTGTCGAATTTATTATAAATTATTGGCACAGTAAAACAGTTTGGGAATATTTTTTAGAGGTACTTAGGAACATCATGAACAAGGTGACATAGTTGTTTTATGGTAACAAATCTTCTTAATTTTTATCTGATTTTATACTTTTTGCTCTATAGCGGATGGATTATGGTAATATTTGTCGAATTTATTATAAATTATTGGCACAGTAAAAAAGTTTGGGAATATTTTTTAGAGGTACTCAGGAACATCATGAACAAGGTGACAGAGTTGGTTTATGGTAACAAATCTTTTTGATTTTTATCTGATTTTATACTTTTTGCTCTATAGCGGATGGATTATGGTAATATTTGTCGAATTTATTATAAATTATTGGCACAGTAAAAAAGTTTGGGAATATTTTTTAGAGGTACTTAGGAACATCATGAACAAGGTGACAGAGTTGGTTTATGGTAACAAATCTTTTTGATTTTTATCTGATTTTATACTTTTTGCTCTATAGCGGATGGATTATGGTAATATTTGTCGAATTTATTATAAATTATTGGCACAGTAAAAAAGTTTGGGAATATTTTTTAGAGGTACTCAGGAACATCATGAACAAGGTGACAGAGTTGGTTTATGGTAACAAATCTTTTTGATTTTTATCTGATTTTATACTTTTAGCTCTATAGCGGATGGATTATGGTAATATTTGTCGAATTTATTATAAATTATTGGCACAGTAAAACAGGTCAGGAATATTTTTAGAGGTACTTAGGAACATCATGAACAAGGTGACAGAGTTGATTTATGGTAACAAATCTTTTTGATTTTTATCTGATTTTATACTTTTTGCTCTATAGCGGATGGATTATGGTAATATTTGTCGAATTTATTATAAATTATTGGCACAGTAAAAAAGTTTGGGAATATTTTTTAGAGGTACTTAGGAACATCATGAACAAGGTGACAGAGTTGGTTTATGGTAACAAATCTTTTTGATTTTTATCTGATTTTATACTTTTTGCTCTATAGCGGATGGATTATGGTAATATTTGTCGAATTTATTATGAATTATTGGCACAGTAAAAAAGTTTGGGAATATTT
This sequence comes from Nannobrachium achirus, assembly GCF_963921795.1. Classification (NCBI taxonomy): domain Eukaryota; kingdom Metazoa; phylum Chordata; class Actinopteri; order Myctophiformes; family Myctophidae; genus Nannobrachium; species Nannobrachium achirus. The sequence continues at coordinate 21,583,337 of NC_137818.1, forward strand.
TTTAGAGGTACTCAGGAACATCATGAACAAGGTGACAGAGTTGGTTTATGGTAACAAATCTTTTTGATTTTTATCTGATTTTATACTTTTAGCTCTATAGCGGATGGATTATGGTAACATTTGTCGAATTTATTATAAATTATTGGCACAGTAAAAAAGTTTGGGAATATTTTTTAGAGGTACTTAGGAACATCATGAACAAGGTGACAGAGTTGGTTTATGGTAACAAATCTTTTTGATTTTTATCTGATTTTATACTTTTAGCTCTATAGCGGATGGATTATGGTAATATTTGTCGAATTTATTATAAATTATTGGCACAGTAAAAAAGTTTGGGAATATTTTTTAGAGGTACTTAGGAACATCATGAACAAGGTGACAGAGTTGGTTTATGGTAACAAATCTTTTTGATTTTTATCTGATTTTATACTTTTTGCTCTATAGCGGATGGATTATGGTAATATTTGTCGAATTTATTATAAATTATTGGCACAGTAAAACAGGTCAGGAATATTTTTAGAGGTACTTAGGAACATCATGAACAAGGTGACAGAGTTGATTTATGGTAACAAATCTTTTTGATTTTTATCTGATTTTATACTTTTTGCTCTATAGCTGATGGATTATGGTAATATTTGTCGAATTTATTATAAATTATTGGCACAGTAAAAAAGTTTGGGAATATTTTTTAGAGGTACTTAGGAACATCATGAACAAGGTGACAGAGTTGGTTTATGGTAACAAATCTTTTTGATTTTTATCTGATTTTATACTTTTTGCTCTATAGCGGATGGATTATGGTAATATTTGTCGAATTTATTATAAATTATTGGCACAGTAAAAAAGTTTGGGAATATTTTTTAGAGGTACTCAGGAACATCATGAACAAGGTGACAGTTGGTTTATGGTAACAAATCTTTTTGATTTTTATCTGATTTTATACTTTTAGCTCTATAGCGGATGGATTATGGTAATATTTGTCGAATTTATTATAAATTATTGGCACAGTAAAAAAGTTTGGGAATATTTTTTAGAGGTACTCAGGAACATCATGAACAAGGTGACAGAGTTGGTTTATGGTAACAAATCTTTTTGATTTTTATCTGATTTTATACTTTTAGCTCTATAGCGGATGGATTATGGTAACATTTGTCGAATTTATTATAAATTATTGGCACAGTAAAAAAGTTTGGGAATATTTTTTAGAGGTACTTAGGAACATCATGAACAAGGTGACAGAGTTGGTTTATGGTAACAAATCTTTTTGATTTTTATCTGATTTTATACTTTTAGCTCTATAGCGGATGGATTATGGTAATATTTGTCGAATTTATTATAAATTATTGGCACAGTAAAAAAGTTTGGGAATATTTTTTAGAGGTACTTAGGAACATCATGAACAAGGTGACAGAGTTGGTTTATGGTAACAAATCTTTTTGATTTTTATCTGATTTTATACTTTTAGCTCTATAGCGGATGGATTATGGTAATATTTGTCGAATTTATTATAAATTATTGGCACAGTAAAAAAGGTTGGGAATATTTTTTAGAGGTACTTAGGAACATCATGAACAAGGTGACAGAGTTGGTTTATGGTAACAAATCTTTTTGATTTTTATCTGATTTTATACTTTTAGCTCTATAGCGGATGGATTATGGTAATATTTGTCGAATTTATTATAAATTATTGGCACAGTAAAAAAGTTTGGGAATATTTTTTAGAGGTACTTAGGAACATCATGAACAAGGTGACAGAGTTGGTTTATGGTAACAAATCTTTTTGATTTTTATCTGATTTTATACTTTTAGCTCTATAGCGGATGGATTATGGTAATATTTGTCGAATTTATTATAAATTATTGGCACAGTAAAAAAGTTTGGGAATATTTTTTAGAGGTACTTAGGAACATCATGAACAAGGTGACAGAGTTGGTTTATGGTAACAAATCTTTTTGATTTTTATCTGATTTTATACTTTTAGCTCTATAGCGGATGGATTATGGTAATATTTGTCGAATTTATTATAAATTATTGGCACAGTAAAAAAGTTTGGGAATATTTTTTAGAGGTACTTAGGAACATCATGAACAAGGTGACAGAGTTGGTTTATGGTAACAAATCTTTTTGATTTTTATCTGATTTTATACTTTTAGCTCTATAGCGGATGGATTATGGTAATATTTGTCGAATTTATTATAAATTATTGGCACAGTAAAAAAGTTTGGGAATATTTTTTAGAGGTACTTAGGAACATCATGAACAAGGTGACAGAGTTGGTTTATGGTAACAAATCTTTTTGATTTTTATCTGATTTTATACTTTTTGCTCTATAGCGGATGGATTATGGTAATATTTGTCGAATTTATTATAAATTATTGGCACAGTAAAACAGGTCAGGAATATTTTTAGAGGTACTTAGGAACATCATGAACAAGGTGACAGAGTTGATTTATGGTAACAAATCTTTTTGATTTTTATCTGATTTTATACTTTTTGCTCTATAGCGGATGGATTATGGTAATATTTGTCGAATTTATTATAAATTATTGGCACAGTAAAAAAGTTTGGGAATATTTTTTAGAGGTACTTAGGAACATCATGAACAAGGTGACAGAGTTGGTTTATGGTAACAAATCTTTTTGATTTTTATCTGATTTTATACTTTTTGCTCTATAGCGGATGGATTATGGTAATATTTGTCGAATTTATTATAAATTATTGGCACAGTAAAACAGGTCAGGAATATTTTTAGAGGTACTTAGGAACATCATGAACAAGGTGACAGAGTTGATTTATGGTAACAAATCTTTTTGATTTTTATCTGATTTTATACTTTTTGCTCTATAGCGGATGGATTATGGTAATATTTGTCGAATTTATTATAAATTATTGGCACAGTACAAAAGTTTGGGAATATTTTTTAGAGGTACTTAGGAACATCATGAACAAGGTGACAGAGTTGGTTTATGGTAACAAATCTTTTTGATTTTTATCTGATTTTATACTTTTTGCTCTATAGCGGATGGATTATGGTAATATTTGTCGAATTTATTATAAATTATTGGCACAGTAAAACAGGTCAGGAATATTTTTAGAGGTACTTAGGAACATCATGAACAAGGTGACAGAGTTGATTTATGGTAACAAATCTTTTTGATTTTTATCTGATTTTATACTTTTTGCTCTATAGCGGATGGATTATGGTAATATTTGTCGAATTTATTATAAATTATTGGCACAGTAAAACAGGTCAGGAATATTTTTAGAGGTACTTAGGAACATCATGAACAAGGTGACAGAGTTGATTTATGGTAACAAATCTTTTTGATTTTTATCTGATTTTATACTTTTTGCTCTATAGCGGATGGATTATGGTAATATTTGTCGAATTTATTATAAATTATTGGCACAGTAAAAAAGTTTGGGAATATTTTTTAGAGGTACTTAGGAACATCATGAACAAGGTGACAGAGTTGGTTTATGGTAACAAATCTTTTTGATTTTTATCTGATTTTATACTTTTTGCTCTATAGCGGATGGATTATGGTAATATTTGTCGAATTTATTATAAATTATTGGCACAGTAAAACAGGTCAGGAATATTTTTAGAGGTACTTAGGAACATCATGAACAAGGTGACAGAGTTGATTTATGGTAACAAATCTTTTTGATTTTTATCTGATTTTATACTTTTTGCTCTATAGCGGATGGATTATGGTAATATTTGTCGAATTTATTATAAATTATTGGCACAGTAAAAAAGTTTGGGAATATTTTTTAGAGGTACTTAGGAACATCATGAACAAGGTGACAGAGTTGGTTTATGGTAACAAATCTTTTTGATTTTTATCTGATTTTATACTTTTTGCTCTATAGCGGATGGATTATGGTAATATTTGTCGAATTTATTATAAATTATTGGCACAGTAAAACAGGTCAGGAATATTTTTAGAGGTACTTAGGAACATCATGAACAAGGTGACAGAGTTGGTTTATGGTAACAAATCTTTTTGATTTTTATCTGATTTTATACTTTTTGCTCTATAGCGGATGGATTATGGTAATATTTGTCGAATTTATTATAAATTATTGGCACAGTAAAACAGGTCAGGAATATTTTTAGAGGTACTTAGGAACATCATGAACAAGGTGACAGAGTTGATTTATGGTAACAAATCTTTTTGATTTTTATCTGATTTTATACTTTTTGCTCTATAGCGGATGGATTATGGTAATATTTGTCAAATTTATTATAAATTATTGGCACAGTAAAACAGGTCAGGAATATTTTTAGAGGTACTTAGGAACATCATGAACAAGGTGACAGAGTTGATTTATGGTAACAAATCTTTTTGATTTTTATCTGATTTTATACTTTTTGCTCTATAGCGGATGGATTATGGTAATATTTGTCGAATTTATTATAAATTATTGGCACAGTAAAAAAGTTTGGGAATATTTTTTAGAGGTACTTAGGAACATCATGAACAAGGTGACAGAGTTGGTTTATGGTAACAAATCTTTTTGATTTTTATCTGATTTTATACTTTTTGCTCTATAGCGGATGGATTATGGTAATATTTGTCGAATTTATTATGAATTATTGGCACAGTAAAAAAGTTTGGGAATATTTTTTAGAGGTACTCAGGAACATCATGAACAAGGTGACAGAGTTGGTTTATGGTAACAAATCTTTTTGATTTTTATCTGATTTTATACTTTTTGCTCTATAGCGGATGGATTATGGTAATATTTGTCGAATTTATTATAAATTATTGGCACAGTAAAAAAGTTTGGGAATATTTTTTAGAGGTACTTAGGAACATCATGAACAAGGTGACAGAGTTGGTTTATGGTAACAAATCTTTTTGATTTTTATCTGATTTTATACTTTTTGCTCTATAGCGGATGGATTATGGTAATATTTGTCGAATTTATTATAAATTATTGGCACAGTAAAAAAGTTTGGGAATATTTTTTAGAGGTACTCAGGAACATCATGAACAAGGTGACAGAGTTGGTTTATGGTAACAAATCTTTTTGATTTTTATCTGATTTTATACTTTTAGCTCTATAGCGGATGGATTATGGTAATATTTGTCGAATTTATTATAAATTATTGGCACAGTAAAAAAGTTTGGGAATATTTTTTAGAGGTACTCAGGAACATCATGAACAAGGTGACAGAGTTGGTTTATGGTAACAAATCTTTTTGATTTTTATCTGATTTTATACTTTTAGCTCTATAGCGGATGGATTATGGTAACATTTGTCGAATTTATTATAAATTATTGGCACAGTAAAAAAGTTTGGGAATATTTTTTAGAGGTACTTAGGAACATCATGAACAAGGTGACAGAGTTGGTTTATGGTAACAAATCTTTTTGATTTTTATCTGATTTTATACTTTTAGCTCTATAGCGGATGGATTATGGTAATATTTGTCGAATTTATTATAAATTATTGGCACAGTAAAAAAGTTTGGGAATATTTTTTAGAGGTACTTAGGAACATCATGAACAAGGTGACAGAGTTGGTTTATGGTAACAAATCTTTTTGATTTTTATCTGATTTTATACTTTTTGCTCTATAGCGGATGGATTATGGTAATATTTGTCGAATTTATTATAAATTATTGGCACAGTAAAACAGGTCAGGAATATTTTTAGAGGTACTTAGGAACATCATGAACAAGGTGACAGAGTTGATTTATGGTAACAAATCTTTTTGATTTTTATCTGATTTTATACTTTTTGCTCTATAGCGGATGGATTATGGTAATATTTGTCGAATTTATTATAAATTATTGGCACAGTAAAAAAGTTTGGGAATATTTTTTAGAGGTACTCAGGAACATCATGAACAAGGTGACAGAGTTGGTTTATGGTAACAAATCTTTTTGATTTTTATCTGATTTTATACTTTTTGCTCTATAGCGGATGGATTATGGTAATATTTGTCGAATTTATTATAAATTATTGGCACAGTAAAAAAGTTTGGGAATATTTTTTAGAGGTACTTAGGAACATCATGAACAAGGTGACAGAGTTGGTTTATGGTAACAAATCTTTTTGATTTTTATCTGATTTTATACTTTTTGCTCTATAGCGGATGGATTATGGTAATATTTGTCGAATTTATTATAAATTATTGGCACAGTAAAACAGGTCAGGAATATTTTTAGAGGTACTTAGGAACATCATGAACAAGGTGACAGAGTTGATTTATGGTAACAAATCTTTTTGATTTTTATCTGATTTTATACTTTTTGCTCTATAGCGGATGGATTATGGTAATATTTGTCGAATTTATTATAAATTATTGGCACAGTAAAACAGGTCAGGAATATTTTTAGAGGTACTTAGGAACATCATGAACAAGGTGACAGAGTTGATTTATGGTAACAAATCTTTTTGATTTTTATCTGATTTTATACTTTTTGCTCTATAGCGGATGGATTATGGTAATATTTGTCGAATTTATTATAAATTATTGGCACAGTAAAAAAGTTTGGGAATATTTTTTAGAGGTACTTAGGAACATCATGAACAAGGTGACAGAGTTGGTTTATGGTAACAAATCTTTTTGATTTTTATCTGATTTTATACTTTTTGCTCTATAGCGGATGGATTATGGTAATATTTGTCGAATTTATTATAAATTATTGGCACAGTAAAACAGGTCAGGAATATTTTTAGAGGTACTTAGGAACATCATGAACAAGGTGACAGAGTTGATTTATGGTAACAAATCTTTTTGATTTTTATCTGATTTTATACTTTTTGCTCTATAGCGGATGGATTATGGTAATATTTGTCGAATTTATTATAAATTATTGGCACAGTAAAAAAGTTTGGGAATATTTTTTAGAGGTACTTAGGAACATCATGAACAAGGTGACAGAGTTGGTTTATGGTAACAAATCTTTTTGATTTTTATCTGATTTTATACTTTTTGCTCTATAGCGGATGGATTATGGTAATATTTGTCGAATTTATTATAAATTATTGGCACAGTAAAACAGGTCAGGAATATTTTTAGAGGTACTTAGGAACATCATGAACAAGGTGACAGAGTTGGTTTATGGTAACAAATCTTTTTGATTTTTATCTGATTTTATACTTTTTGCTCTATAGCGGATGGATTATGGTAATATTTGTCGAATTTATTATAAATTATTGGCACAGTAAAACAGGTCAGGAATATTTTTAGAGGTACTTAGGAACATCATGAACAAGGTGACAGAGTTGATTTATGGTAACAAATCTTTTTGATTTTTATCTGATTTTATACTTTTTGCTCTATAGCGGATGGATTATGGTAATATTTGTCAAATTTATTATAAATTATTGGCACAGTAAAACAGGTCAGGAATATTTTTAGAGGTACTTAGGAACATCATGAACAAGGTGACAGAGTTGATTTATGGTAACAAATCTTTTTGATTTTTATCTGATTTTATACTTTTTGCTCTATAGCGGATGGATTATGGTAATATTTGTCGAATTTATTATAAATTATTGGCACAGTAAAAAAGTTTGGGAATATTTTTTAGAGGTACTTAGGAACATCATGAACAAGGTGACAGAGTTGGTTTATGGTAACAAATCTTTTTGATTTTTATCTGATTTTATACTTTTTGCTCTATAGCGGATGGATTATGGTAATATTTGTCGAATTTATTATGAATTATTGGCACAGTAAAAAAGTTTGGGAATATTTTTTAGAGGTACTCAGGAACATCATGAACAAGGTGACAGAGTTGGTTTATGGTAACAAATCTTTTTGATTTTTATCTGATTTTATACTTTTTGCTCTATAGCGGATGGATTATGGTAATATTTGTCGAATTTATTATAAATTATTGGCACAGTAAAAAAGTTTGGGAATATTTTTTAGAGGTACTTAGGAACATCATGAACAAGGTGACAGAGTTGGTTTATGGTAACAAATCTTTTTGATTTTTATCTGATTTTATACTTTTTGCTCTATAGCGGATGGATTATGGTAATATTTGTCGAATTTATTATAAATTATTGGCACAGTAAAAAAGTTTGGGAATATTTTTTAGAGGTACTCAGGAACATCATGAACAAGGTGACAGAGTTGGTTTATGGTAACAAATCTTTTTGATTTTTATCTGATTTTATACTTTTAGCTCTATAGCGGATGGATTATGGTAATATTTGTCGAATTTATTATAAATTATTGGCACAGTAAAAAAGTTTGGGAATATTTTTTAGAGGTACTCAGGAACATCATGAACAAGGTGACAGAGTTGGTTTATGGTAACAAATCTTTTTGATTTTTATCTGATTTTATACTTTTAGCTCTATAGCGGATGGATTATGGTAACATTTGTCGAATTTATTATAAATTATTGGCACAGTAAAAAAGTTTGGGAATATTTTTTAGAGGTACTTAGGAACATCATGAACAAGGTGACAGAGTTGGTTTATGGTAACAAATCTTTTTGATTTTTATCTGATTTTATACTTTTAGCTCTATAGCGGATGGATTATGGTAATATTTGTCGAATTTATTATAAATTATTGGCACAGTAAAAAAGTTTGGGAATATTTTTTAGAGGTACTTAGGAACATCATGAACAAGGTGACAGAGTTGGTTTATGGTAACAAATCTTTTTGATTTTTATCTGATTTTATACTTTTTGCTCTATAGCGGATGGATTATGGTAATATTTGTCGAATTTATTATAAATTATTGGCACAGTAAAACAGGTCAGGAATATTTTTAGAGGTACTTAGGAACATCATGAACAAGGTGACAGAGTTGATTTATGGTAACAAATCTTTTTGATTTTTATCTGATTTTATACTTTTTGCTCTATAGCGGATGGATTATGGTAATATTTGTCGAATTTATTATAAATTATTGGCACAGTAAAAAAGTTTGGGAATATTTTTTAGAGGTACTCAGGAACATCATGAACAAGGTGACAGAGTTGGTTTATGGTAACAAATCTTTTTGATTTTTATCTGATTTTATACTTTTTGCTCTATAGCGGATGGATTATGGTAATATTTGTCGAATTTATTATAAATTATTGGCACAGTAAAAAAGTTTGGGAATATTTTTTAGAGGTACTTAGGAACATCATGAACAAGGTGACAGAGTTGGTTTATGGTAACATCTTTTTGATTTTTATCTGATTTTATACTTTTTGCTCTATAGCGGATGGATTATGGTAATATTTGTCGAATTTATTATAAATTATTGGCACAGTAAAAAAGTTTGGGAATATTTTTTAGAGGTACTCAGGAACATCATGAACAAGGTGACAGAGTTGGTTTATGGTAACAAATCTTTTTGATTTTTATCTGATTTTATACTTTTAGCTCTATTGCGGATGGATTATGGTAATATTTGTCGAATTTATTATAAATTATTGGCACAGTAAAAAAGTTTGGGAATATTTTTTAGAGGTACTCAGGAACATCATGAACAAGGTGACAGAGTTGGTTTATGGTAACAAATCTTTTTGATTTTTATCTGATTTTATACTTTTAGCTCTATAGCGGATGGATTATGGTAATATTTGTCGAATTTATTATAAATTATTGGCACAGTAAAAAAGTTTGGGAATATTTTTTAGAGGTACTTAGGAACATCATGAACAAGGTGACAGAGTTGTTTTATGGTAACAAATCTTTTTGATTTTTATCTGATTTTATACTTTTTGCTCTATAGCGGATGGATTATGGTAAGATTTGTCGAATTTATTATAAATTATTGGCACAGTAAAAAAGGTTGGGAATATTTTTTAGAGGTACTTAGGAACATCATGAACAAGGTGACATAGTTGTTTTATGGTAACAAATCTTTTTGATTTTTATCAGATTTTATACTTTTTGCTCTATAGCGGATGGATTATGGTAATATTTGTCGAATTTATTATAAATTATTGGCACAGTAAAAAAGGTTGGGAATATTTTTTAGAGGTACTTAGGAACATCATGAACAAGGTGACATAGTTGTTTTATGGTAACAAATCTTTTTGATTTTTATCAGATTTTATACTTTTAGCTGTATAGCGAAGGTTTATGGTAATATTTGTCGAATTTATTATAAATTATTGGCACAGTAAAACACTTTGGGAATATTTTTTAGAGGTACTTAGGAACATCATGAACAAGGTGACATAGTTGTTTTATGGTAACAAATCTTTTTGATTTTTATCTGATTTTATACTTTTTGCTCTATAGCGGATGGATTATGGTAATATTTGTCGAATTTATTATAAATTATTGGCACAGTAAAAAAGGTTGGGAATATTTTTTAGAGGTACTTAGGAACATCATGAACAAAGTGACAGAGTTGGTTTATGGTAACAAATCTTTTTGATTTTTATCTGATTTTATACTTTTTGCTCTATAGCGGATGGATTATGGTAATATTTGTCGAATTTATTATAAATTATTGGCACAGTAAAACAGGTCAGGAATATTTTTAGAGGTACTTAGGTACATCATGAACAAGGTGACATAGTTGTTTTATGGTAACAAATCTTCTTAATTTTTATCAGATTTTATACTTTTTGCAGTATAGCGAATGGATTATGGTAATATTTGTAGAATTTATTATAAATTATTGGCACAGTAAAACAGGTCAGGAATATTTTTAGAGGTACTTAGGTACATCATGAATAAGGTGACATAGTTGTTTTATGGTAACAAATCTTCTTAATTTTTATCAGATTTTATACTTTTTGCAGTATAGCGAATGGATTATGGTAATATTTGTAGAATTTATTATAAATTATTGGCACAGTAAAAAAGTTTGGGAATATTTTTTAGAGGTACTTAGGAACATCATCATATTCATTCAGTATATGAGCTACAGACATCAGTACTCTATACATTATATTCATTCAGTATATGAGCTACAGACATCACTATACATCATATTCATTCAGTATATGAGCTACAGACATCACTACTCTATACATCATATTCATTCAGTATTTGAGCTACAGACATCACTACTCTATACATCATATTCATTCAGTATATGAGCTACAGACATCACTATACATCATATTCATTCAGTATATGAGCTACAGACATCACTACATCATATTCATTCAGTATATGAGCTACAGACATCACTACTCTATACATCATATTCATTCAGTATATGAGCTACAGACATCACTACTCTATACATCATATTCATTCAGTATATGAGCTACAGACATCACTACTCTATACATCATATTCATTCAGTATATGAGCTACAGACATCACTACTATATACATCATATTCATTCAGTATATGAGCTACAGACATCACTACTCTATGCATCATATTCATTCAGTATATGAGCTACAGACATCACTACTCTATGCCATCATATTCATTCAGTATATGAGCTACAGACATCACTACTCTATGCCATCATATTCATTCAGTATATGAGCTACAGACATCACTACTCTATACATCATATTCATTCAGTATATGAGCTACAGACATCACTACATCATATTCATTCAGTATATGAGCTACAGACATCACTACTCTATACATCATATTCATTCAGTGTATGAGCTACAGACATCACTATTCTATACATCATATTCATTCAGTATGAGCTACAGACATCACTACTATGCATCGTATTCATTCAGTATATGAGCTACTGACATCACTACGTGGGGGGGGGGGGGGGGGGGTCTAATTTAAAGCATCTGTCGATTGAATAGTATGTAGTTCCATATTTTATACACCCTTGGTCTCGAAAGTCTAGAAATTCTAATTTACCAGCTCGCCTTGAACGCACCATCCCCTTGTCAAACCGTAAACAGCCGTGTAGAAGCGCAACATATTTTGAAGTGAGGATAGCGCGACCAGCTTTTCCTGAAGAGTAGATGGCGTGACCGCAGTTGCGTGCGCTCACTTTGAGAGCTGCACTGCCGAGGATGGACGGCAAAACATCATGCACTTGCTGCAGTTCCTTCATGCACGCACAAACAAACAACACACTAGAGTGTATACAATCATCATCATCATTAGCCTTGGATCAAAACTATCATAGATAGATGTATCGGACTTTTACTTTCGTATCTATGATGCAAATGTCAAAATCGATCTATGATAGTCTTGATCCATATGGCTGCATCAGCACCAGAGAATGCGCATGCATGCACGCGTGCACTTACCCAGAATATGAAGTTGAAGACGAACAAAAGGTATTTGACACATTTCATCCCTCCTTCCACTTTCCCCATCTTCTTGGCTGCTGTTGTGCTTCGGTGTTAATATTCGTACCACTGAGTTAAATTAATTAATTACACGAAGAAGCAGTTGTTGCTTGTATTGTTGTTATTGCCTCCACAGTCAGCAGCAATAATATAACGGTCCACTCTTGTCACAACACTTCAGAGCATGAAGTGCTGTCAGTTTAGGCAACAGTCAGTCTCTCACACACACACACACACGCACATCCACACACGCCATAGACACGCACACACACGCGCGCACCTACACAACAGCGAGTCTTTCCAGACCGCCCATTTCAATAATGTAGAGGGGGGGCTCAAGGGGACTCGGGACAACACGATTGGAAGTCGGCTCCTACGCAGTGACGACGAGTTTCATTGAAAATGAAGCCCAACCAATATAAGCCCCCCTCCTTTTCCACGTTCCAGGGACAGCCTGGGTCAAAGTCTACATTAGACAAACACGTTGACGGAGATAATGTTAAGTAAAGAAATAAAATAAAATAAGATAAAATAAAATAAAAATAAATAAATAAATGAATGAATAAATAAATACCTTAAAGATTGTGTGTGTGTGTGTGTGTGTGTGTGTGTGTGTGCGTGCGTGCGTGCGTGCGTGCGTGTGTGTGTGTTGTGGTTGAAAGGGATGGTGACTTGTGGTCTCTTTCAAGTTCAATAGGGAGCATCTGGGAAGATATAGGAGTGACCTTCACCTCAATTGTCACTTTACTGACTGAAATATCCCAAATAAATTATATCTGTCTGTCTGTACGTCTGTCAGTCCGCCTGTCTGTCCCCCACATATCGAGGACCGTCCAGAAATATCTATAAATCCACACATCTTGTGTGTCTTTGTCCATTTTATGTCCATACATGGAGATATCTGTATTTGTACTGTATGTGGGTGGGTGACGTGACGTAGCGTTTTCGCTGTCCTCGGTGTCAAAAATGTATAAATAAAAAATATATTTGTCAAAAACCTTCTGAATATTGTGCAGGACATTAAGCTTTATGTGAACTTACTCAAGATTAAAACATTTCATTCCTCATTTCTTCAGAATCTTCAACCAAACATGGTAAATGTCATCTGGTGTGACTGTCCCGACCTTGTTTCTCAAAGTGGGAACTTGAATAAAACTAAGAAAAATAATTGCTAAAATTCATTTAAAAATGAATTTAGGCAAAAAAAATGTCTATTTGTGAGCCTATAGCTTTTCAAAGTCCAAGCATAATGTTTTCAGTCATTTCTGATCAAAAAGATTTTGTCCCCCAAACCAAAATCATCTGGTGTGACACTAGTTTGGAAAAATTAAACAGGCAATAATTTGGACACCTACTGGGCTAGAGAGGTCCTTCTTCTGTAAGGCTATTCAGCACTCCCAGCACAACTGCAAGACAGGTGTCTGAGGTGAGTTATGATTTTAACATTTTCATGAAATGCCATCTTGTTGAAACTTTGACAAGTGTGGCACTTCTGGATGTCATCTGGTGTGACACCTTTTTCATTAATAAAGCAAAAGTTATTTGAAACTTTGGTCATAATTACATGTAAATCTAGGTTGTTTTGTTATAGCTAGCATGTTGTTAGCATGCTAATGTGTACCTGGTAGCCTCAAGGTAGTCCTAAATGCAGAAAACGTCATCTGGTGTGACACTTCGTCATCTGGTGTGACATATCTGCTTGTCACGCCAGATGACTTGATTGTCACACCAGATGATATATACTGTATTTTCCTACAGACATAACAATAAATAACAAGTCCCATGTTTCTTTTGTCCATTTAAAACATTTTAACATGTTTAAAACAACGTTTTAAACATTTTTACATAATTTAATTTAGCTTCATTCGGTGATACAGCAAATTCATCAGACAGAGCAGAAACCCCTTCACAGAAACCTAAACCTTATATTGTGGTAACACTTTATAATAACTATCCGTTATAAGCAGTTAATATAAGACACTTGACAACAGAAAATGGGTGGTACAGAAAATGTGATTTTATTATTTCCAAAATACACAAACATACTGTATAGTGATGAATGAAGTGCGATTGCAAGTCATCAGCTCAACTGGCTTCATCAGGTGAAGCAGTTCAGACACATCAAGGAGAGCATCCAACCCAATGAAATGGTCTTGCATATAGACTTTTCTGAGAACTATGCATGTAAACTAAACACAGAGATTCAGGCGTTTCATTTTGGTGGCAATAGGCAGCAGGCAACAGTGCATACCGGAGTTGCCTACTCAGTCAGTGGCTCCCAGTGCTATGCCACCATTTCACAGTCCTTACGCCATGATGAGCGTGCTGTGTGGGCACACATCAAGCCAGTTATTGATGATTTCCGAGGAAAACAAGACAATGCAATTGACACCCTGCATGTCCTCAGTGATGGGCCAGCAACCCAGTACCGGAATCGCACAAACTGCTTCCTCATGAGCAGCATTCCTTATACATGGGGATTCAAGAGGGTCACCTGGAACTTTTCAGAGCGTTCCCATGGAAAGGGCGCACCTGATGGTGTGGGAGGGGTGCTGAAGCGTAAGGCAGACATGTATGTCCTCGGAGGCAGTGACCTACAAACACCGAGGGATCTGTGTGAGTATTTACAGAAGTCCTCTGAAAAAGTCACTGTCATGTGGATCGAAGAAGAGAAGATATCCAACATGGATGAAATGGTCCCTCCATCAGTGCGTCCAGTGACTGGCATCAGCACTACGCACCAGGTTCTTTCTATCTTCCCAGGAAAGATAGTTTACAGAGACCTGAGTTGTTTCTGCCAGTTTCCTCAGATCTGCACCTGTCACAACCCACGGAAATTACAGTTCGACCAAGTCTCCAGGGCTGAGGTGCCAGGTGACAAGACAAGTGATGAGTAAGTATAACTAAATCATTCTCTTTGCCAATTTTATGATACCTGTAATTGTACCTGTTTAATGACAATAAAGTAACTTATGTCATCCATTCATTCCTTTTCTTCCTTAACTAAGTGGTGGCCCATCTGCGGAACTGCCCCCTTCCCAGGTCAGCTGCAGGCCCAAAACAGCTTCCGGAGCTCAGTGAGTATAACATACTTGGCAAACTTGAGGACTTGCTAGTAATTACATTTTACTACTAAAAACAATCTACCTGACAAATAAATTACATTTAAATGTCTCCTCCTGAAGGTCTTCTACTCAGGTGCTGGACACAAGTGCATCTATTGGAGAGGCCCAAGCTGAGGATTCAGACACCTCCTCAGATGAATACACACAAGGACAGTTTGTCATAATCAAATATGAGGGAAAGCCATATGTGGGGCAGATTGTTACCATTAATAAGGAGGGGCTAGAGATAAACTGCATGAATCAAACTTGGAAAAATGAAAAATGGTTTTGTCTGGCCAAAGGGGCGAGACTGCATTTTCTACAAAGAGCAGGAAGTTGTCTGTGGCATAGCAGAACCGCAACAGGGCAAACGGTTTGCTACCCTCACCAAATGTGACTGGCTGATGTACAATACAGTCTAAATGTCTATACCCTCACCAAATGTGACTGGCTGATGTACAATGCAGTCTAAATGTCAATTCTAATCTAATCTAATACTTTTGTACTTTCACTCACTGGACTGGACAATGAGGTAAGGTAGGACCCGAGACAAACATAGCGAAAATAGCTGATCTACAAGCTCTCAACGCATTGTGCTGCGAGAGCTTGTAGATCAGCTATTTTCGGAGTTGCACAACCCAGCACTCTTTAGCTAGTGGAGATGTGGTGTAACGACATGATTCGTAAATACATTTGTTCAACTCAAAATGCTGTGTTCAAGTTCAGGAGACTTCGGAAAAAAGTAATACACCTGAATGCTGAGTTGTTTCCAATAATTGGTGTTAATAAAATGTTGCCTTGGCTCCCAGTGTGGCTATGCACCTTATTGTCTCTTTAAGATCCTTCTGCCGTGGGCCGGCAGAAGACTTAGGTGTGCGTAGCATTCCTGTGCACATCCTCATCATCCATCTACTACTACAATTCTTTGTTATCCTATGTTAAGGCCCAACAATACTATCCTGTTCAGAAATATTAAGGCCATGTTATTTAATGTTAAAGCAATTTTACTGTTGCTGTTTTTCCTGGGTAATTGTTTAATCAATCAGTAAAGTTCAGTACTCACTAATAGGTAGGTTAAAACACAGTTTGCTTTGACACATGAAGATATGGTCATCTGGTGTGACACTAAGTCATCTGGTGTGACATTCCAAATAGTGAGAAATCATACCTTTATTAATGATGAAACCGAAAAAATGTGTATGGTTTACATAGAAAATAGTATCAGGAAGAGTCACAAATATTTGTGTAATTTTAAAGAAAGTTTTTGTCAGAATAAAATTAAAATATGTTGAAAGATCGACAACATGGGCCTCACACAGAGTGTTGATTATGAAAAAAATATACAGATTCAATTAATTTTCACAAAACTATAGTGGATCACAGGTTAGTTATGATAAAGGACTTTGATAAAGTGAGTAACTTAAGAAAGGTGTACTCCATTTTCATTTTATGAACAATTATTGTCATGTCACACCAGATGACGGTTTTAGGCACAAGTACAACAAACTGCTCAATAAAGTCTGATTCCAATAAAATATCTAAAAACAAAATGTGTTTCCATAAAGTTGAGAGTGAGTAGAACAAAAGTAAATAATTTTTATGCCTGCTATTTAAAGTTTTTTAAAAAACATGTTTTTTGGGGCGTCACGTCACTGACCCATATATCTATCCATCTGTCTTTCTGTCGGTGTCCCTTTTATGCCTATAGATGGAGATCAGTTGTGTCATCAATTTGACGCCATAGGCCATACCATATACAGGTACTATGATAATGTTACTGCCCACTCAGACAACGGGTACAGGGTCAGGGGTGCTCAGTCACTTCTGAATTCAGGCCTGCCTTGTTTTAAAATGTTCTTTGTGGATGCGTCGTCAACCTATCATGAGTTGGGAGTGAGAACGGTGCATCTGCATTCCAGTGGCTAGGACTACCGGGAACGTTGAAAAAACTATGTGACAGGGGAGTCCCATCACATGGTGACACATTGTGGCTCTTGTATGACTTGTTGCGAGTGAGAATATCGTTGATGGGCAGAAAATCTCCATAACTTTTGGTTTTTTCGTGAACTTAACACCTACAAATGAATGCATCAGAAGTAGCAGTTCTACAAGCTCGAAATGCTGAGCTTGTTACTTTAGCTATTTCTTAATTTGAACCCTGAAAAGTAACAGTTTTGGACATATGAAGTTTTCACCCGACAGAGACAACATGTTGCCTTCTAGACCATATTGTTGTTTTATGAACTGTAGTGTAGGCCCAGCAGATCCGTAATGTTTTGACCGACAGTTTACAGGAAAATACTCATGGTGTTTTTTTGCATACGCAGTCAGAGACAGCTGTGTTTAGTCATTGTTTGGATTCTGCGGATGAATCTAAAATAGCTCAATGACTGTCTTACCATGTTTTTGAAGGATATGAACAAGTTAGGTGTGGTTGAGGGGTAGGGTTAGAGTATAGTTTAGAGAGGCATGGTTTAGGTGTGGCTGAGTGAATGGTCCAGACACTTGTTATTTAATTCTAATCTGTGCCATTGTCATTGTATTCCAATCCAGCTACAGTACAACTGAAAGCCTATAAAATGCCAGTTGTTAAAACATTCAGCAAAAATAGGCTACATACAAAAGGAATTGCAACTGTACTACTTTGTAGTCTAATAAATCCAAGCTATAAACTTAACATAAACCAAGCAAGGCTTTTTACTTACTTATTGGCCTTCATGCCTGCCGGCATGTATGGCAGCACCAGGCTTTTTAGATTAGTCAAAATTGTCTGCTGCTGATCTTGACTGATTGTTTTTAAGGGCATGATGTCTTCTCAAATACTCTAAGATCAGTGTGTTTATCTTGTTCATATTTTTTCAAAAACATGGCACTGTAAAGAGAGTCATTGAGCTATTTTAGATCAATCCCCACAGAGGGCGTTATGGAACAAACAAGTGGGAACACATTATCTTGTCCGTGCCTTTCAGCCAACTTTTCATTCACCATTGTTCTGTCTTCTGCTGGCTGGATTCCAAAGCAAACCTGGTCCTTTTCTCTGAATCTTCCTCAATTCCCCTAATGAGTCCCAGAGGGCGAAACCGAAACACATCACAGAGTACCGAGGTCCTGACGTCAAAGCCACAACCCCCAGGGAGTCAGCGACATTAAGACATTTTCCTAATCAAAAATGTTTTTTTTTTAAAACCACTTAATATGAGAACTGTGTTCCAAAAATAAAAAATAAAACACATGACTGCAGGCATTTTACTATGGTTACCAAGCAAAAACTGATCCCAATTTTCCAAGTACAGCTTTAAGCTGAAAATACAGTAAATACAAGCCCGCTTATAAATAGACTGTATGAAATATACTGTAACTAAATATCATTAAAGATACAGATCCACCTCCATGACAGAATTCACAGATTATATAACCTATATTTACTTTATTTTTGAGCGGTGGTCACAACGCTCCTATACGTGGCCGTGTGTGTGGGTCTGTCTGTCTGTCTCCGTGTCTGTCTGTCTGTCTGTAGCCTGCAGTAACCTTTTCTGACCACACATGTTAAGGGAGGGGCGCTGTTGCGCGCGCACACACACACACACACACACACACACACACACACACACACACACACACACACACACACACACACACACACACACACACACACACACACACCACCGCTCAGTTCACACGAGTGTGATTTTTTTCTTTTAGCCTAATCGAAAAGGTGTAGCCAGAAGCTATAGCTCATTGTGCCTTTCCTTTTTTATGTTACTTTTTAACAAGAAACAAGAATTGTGAAGTACATAAACAAACACAACAAAAACATACATTCATAATGAGGCATAGCGTTAGTTTATGCAGGACACGTGAGTCTCGCCCGCCTGCTGAACATTACATATCGTACCTCTTATCCATTCTATCTTTCTATGTTTTTATTTTTGTAAATGAATGCCCTGTTTGATTGATGACTTTATTAGAAGTTTACATGGGAAAATGTACAATTTCATGACAGTATACAGTTCACTGTTACAAGGTCAACTTGTAAAGTTGCCCAAGCGGCCAAGG
Organism: Nannobrachium achirus; assembly: GCF_963921795.1. Lineage (NCBI taxonomy): Eukaryota > Metazoa > Chordata > Actinopteri > Myctophiformes > Myctophidae > Nannobrachium > Nannobrachium achirus. The sequence goes on from NC_137818.1 coordinate 21,602,721, forward strand.
CTCCAAGAACAGTCCAAGATGGTCTTTTAGGGTTTTTATTTCTCCCAAACACAGTCTTCAATGCTGCTTTTAAGTGCTTTCAGGTCACACACCTTGATCACTGCAAGGCCCTGTAGGTCTAGCCTAGCTGGAGCTAGACTTCATCCCCACACATGTTAAAACCTATGGTTAAAACATGTTACTAGTTAGCTGCATTGTATATAGGCTGGCCCCATGGCTACTGTAGGTCTCCCTCAGAGATGTTTCTGTGTTCCTGCCCACCTCCAACTATCCCGGTTGTTCAGGCAGCCTCCCTTTAAATAGGGAGTGGATCCTACCACAGGACACAGCACCAATCTGTAACAATACTTCAAATACTTCCATATAAATACTTGAATAAATAACCACCAGCTAAGAGTAACGTAAACATACTAAATGATGCGTTACAATGAACTCTTGGGGTGAACTTCAGCATTCGAACAAAGGACCTAAACACATAGCATAGTGGACACCCCTCTCCTCCACAGCACTTGGCACCTTCCTATTAATCAAGGATTGCCACCAGCCATGCAGATGAGACAATTAGCAAACAATCAGTGCATAATTCATTAGTCTATACACCAAGTTTAAAACAATTAGTCCTTGCTGTAGAAAGCAATCGGTTGTGTGTGTGTGTGTGTGTGTGTGTGTGTGTGTGTGTGTGTGTGTGTGTGTGTGTGTGTGTGTGTGTGTGTGTGTGTGTGTGTGTGTGTGTGTGTGTGTGTGTGTGTGTGTGTGTGTGTGTGTGTGTGTGTGTGTGTGTGTGTGTGTGTGACTGCCCTGTGACACAAAAAGTTAAAGATCTCAAGAAAGCTTTTGGGCTTTTTTCAGTTGTTTCAAAATTATCTGCTTGATCATACTACAACTACAGTCACACAAAAGCATCAGAAGTAGCAGATCCTACTAATGGAACTACTACTTTTGCTAGCTTTGAATTTGAATCCTGAAAAGTAACAGTTTTGGACATATGAGGTTTCCACCTGACCTGAGAGGATTTAATAGCAATCAGACCACTTCCTACTCCAACCATTAAATGAAAGCCCCCCCAACACACACACGCACGCACGCACGCACGCACGCACGCACGCACACACACACACACACACACACACACACACACACACACACACACACACACACAGTCGTTTATTTTCCCCACTGTACCCGCACTCCCCCCTTCGATTTCCCCTTGATGGCTTGGTAGACCATTCAGTGCCTGTATATGGGCATTTCTAAAATGACCAGCTATTTGTATGTCCCCTCTCCTCCTCTCCATGGCTGTAGCGAAAATATTTATGCTTAACATGGTGCTGGCTTGAGTTGCTTTAACACAATAAGTATGACAAGCTGGGGTTTGAAATGTTTTGAGATACAGAGGAGAGGGAGCCAAAAGTCTGGATGCCATGACCATAATTAGTGCTCTTTCCAGGTCATTAACAGTATATTGGTATGTTGGTTGTTTGTTCTTGGATGAATCCTCGGACTATGATGAATGATGCCTTCCAAAAGCAGTAGTGTTGTGACTGCAATAGAATTAAAGATTTCCAGTTGACTAATGGAGTTTGTCAAGCAAGTGGACAAATGATGTTAAATAGCTACTTCAGTCAGTGTATATGTTACAGTATGTTTGGGTAACTCAGGACGTTCATTGTAAGAGCGCTTGTTTTGTCGTTCACCACACACCAATCACCACCAGATGGCGACGACAGCCATTCACTAGTGAAGGCGCTGACGTCACTCGTTTGCGACTCTCTTTCTTTATTTACTAGCCTAGCTCGGCAGTGTTTAGCCATTAGCTTAGCCATTAGCTTACTATGAGCGTTTATCGTGGGCTTGCCCAGGCCTTACGGCCTGGGCATAAATATAACGATTGCATTCACCACGGCTTCGTAACTCGCGCGGCGCTCCGCAGGCCAAGGTCCGCTGGCCTTCGCGCCGCTTGCAATGTCGTGGACAATCGAGCGGCTCCGCCTGGAGGACGTTGTTGTGGCGACCGCTTGTTCCGCCCCGTGCCGCACCACGAGTGCTCCGTTTCTCGACCGTACTGTTTCTCTAACAAACCGTGACATATACACTATTATGGCATTTTATTGTGTGTGTGTGTGTGTGGGTGTGTGTGTGTGTGTGTGTGTGTGTGTGTGTGTGTGTGTGTGTGTGCCCGGAGATAATCTCCCAAACCACTGGGCCAATCAGTGCCAGATATCCTGTGCACACTGCCAGTAGGCCAAATAATCTTGTTTTATAGATTTTTAAATATTTATTATTGTATTATATTGTGGAATTAAGTCCAAGGGGCTGTGATCAGACTGAAATCTTGTCCACATCTGGAGTCATATTGAAAAAATTGATTTTCAAAATTCTTTTGAAATAAAAATAATAATTGAAAAATGATATACATGGAGATCAGTTGTGTCATCAATTTGACGCCATAGACGGGTTTCTGGTCCACGTTACACTGATAAAACTAGATGCGTGCGCAGGGTCCATAACAAAATTAGCCAATGAAACCAGCGCTCCCAAAAACAACAGGTTTGGGGATTGGACGGAATTGATTACATGATACAGTCAGCTGTGCATTTAGTCTCAATGTTTGTAAACAAGAAACCCGTCTATAGGCCATATACCATACCAGGTACTATGATAATGTTACTGCCCACTCGGACAACGGGTACAGGGTCAGCAGGGGTGCTCAGTCACACTTCTGAATATTTACTCACAATCCACAGAAATCGGTCTGTGACCCCCACATGGGTCCCAAACTCACAGTTTGGGAAACAATAACACACAGTTTGGGAAACAGCTGTGGTAGATGACTGACGTCATAGATGAATGACGTCACAGAGTGGCCACATGAAGTCTGAAATCCACACTGAAGCCACAGCATTCCCATGTGGATCCCGATTCGATTTCTACCCCCAGACAACCTAACACAAGAAAATGATTACGTTGAGTAGTAGAGGTTACAGGGCTCAGTGACTGGAGTTAAGGGAACAGATGTTGCCCCGTGTATTCAATCCCAGTACTCTGCTTAAATTAGGCTGTGAAAGAAAGCTCAGATGCAGAGGAGAATAAAGCTGTACCAGAGGACAAACAGAGCTGCTTAACAGCTCTGGAGTTTAGTGTGCACAGCACTTATTTGAAGATATCAGGTTGAGGGTTCAAGCTACCCAAATAAAATGTGCATTTCCAGAAGAAAGCTTGGAAAACTCTTGGAGAGTCTGAGTTCAAGCCCTGTTACTCTTTAACCTAAACGCACAGGGAGAAATTCAGGTGTCATAGCAGCAACAGTAGAACTGAAATCAATTGTCCGATGTAAAGCTACACAGTAAGGTGAGGTTGGCTTGACCTCAATGGGGTCACTGCTTGGCTGCGGATGCTTTGGTGGGCAAATTCACGCCCTGATACTCTAGCCAGCTCTTAATACATTTCATAGCACACTCTCTCAGTAGCTCATTGAGCTCAGCCCTTGGCTAAAAACAAATCTACCCGCCAGTAGGCTTAGCCTACTAATTCTGACTTTAGAGACAATTTCCAGAGGAAAGCTTGAAAAATATCATAGAGTGCCATAATCCTAATAAACAATCAAATGTCTGTCTGTCCGATGTCTGACATCACTGATACTAAACAGTGCCCAAATTTGGAGATAACTGACATCACTGATACCGCCACCTGTAGCTGTGCATGTGTCACCGCCATGGTAACAGCCACATGCTGAAACAGAGCCCAAATTTGGAGATGGATAACTGATACTGCCGCCAGGGTAACAAGCCGCAAGCTGAAACAGTGCCCAAATTTGGAGATGACTGACATTTATGATAGGTCTGGGTTCACCACCATTACTTCTGAGACTCCCTACATTCAATTCCTTATACTGTTTGTGCTCACTCCATAACCCAAACTGCACATTATTCGGAGCACATAATGTATGTTTGAACGGGCAAGGACTAGTATCTATAATTTGGATTGAGATGCTCAGATTTTGTGTTCAATTTAAAGTACATTTTGAAAGTGAAAAACATGAAAACGTTTTGGAGAACAAGCTGCAGTTGTCTCTGTCAGTGGCTGAAGACTCTAAGGTTGTAAGTTGAGTTTGTGAGTTGTGAGCGCCAATTTAAAGAATCTCTCTCTCTCTCTCTCTCTCTCTCTCTCTCTCTCTCTCTCTCTCGCCTTCTCTCTTGGTCATCTTTGGACAAGCCCTCCAGCGGCTTCTCCGGTCATCTGGATCCTCCATATTGTACATTCTGGCTAGCTCACCAGTACTTTCCAACCTTTCATCTTTCTTTAATACATCCACAGAGGTTGGACGTTTTTATATTGGTCGACCTAGTGTAGCATTTTTTTCTTACATTGGAAAACAGTGTAGCATTGTATGCCATTGTTTTTTTCTTTCATTTTTACATTGGACGACATTGTCAGTTAGTTTTTTGAAGCTTGAGCCAAAGTGAAAACCAATTAAGCTTCGACTCTCCATTGTCGTTTTATTCTATTACTGTGATATGGATCGCCCTATGTCTGAAATAAAGATTGAATTGTTTGAATTGTCTCCAGTCTTTTGGAGACAACTCAAGATGGCAGAACTGACAGTAAACATTGATAAAATAGAGAGACAATCCAACAAACATGCCCAGAACAAACATGCTTATATTAACCTCGCCGGCCTGGTGTTCGTTCACAACTGGCCGTTTGGTTTACGCCTAAAGCACGGAAACCACTAGAAGAAGCGGCGTCGCTTTGATTTGGTTCCCCCCGTTTGTTTCCCCAATCCCTATTAAAATACTCGAGTAGCCTAGTGTAGTCTTGCCAGTCGCTAACAGTTGGACTAAAAGATGCATATACCAAACGACTTTTTCAAAAGCAAAACTACTCCGCTTCAAGGAGTTTATTAGGTAGGCCCTAAAAGTATGTCCTTGAGCACATGGGAATATTTTGGGTTAAAACTGAATCCGGTTTGATCTTTCCGGCAAATTGTAGTCCTTTGAGTACTACAACATGATGTGTCGTGGTTTCCGCTCCAGACCGGTTACCCCAAAAAGTGAAGTCATCCCAGACTAGCTTATATAGACCTGGAACTAAACAAGACCCAGGTGAAACTCAAAGACAATCAACACAGGGATTGGCTGGGGCAAACAGGACACATACATGTAATGATTGAACATAAGTGAACATAAATCTTCTCTTCTGGGGGGTCTCTGGGACAAAACATTATCAGATGGGGATTGGGGGTCCATGGCCTTATATATACATTTTGGGGTCCTTGACATGAAAAAGTTTGATCCCAAACTAAGAACCACTGAAAAACCGCTGAGGCACCATTTATTTTGGGGGTGTGTAGTTGAAGTGGTTAATGGGTGGAACCAGTTGTTATTTGTCTGCCAGTCACACCCAGAGTCTGGTCAGACTCTTTTTGTTTTCTGAGGTCATTATGGAGACAGACAGACTCTAAAGAAAATGTTGGCTGGGAGATTTTGTTTTCTCACATTATGTCATTATAAGCTGAGTAGTAAGGCCTATATGCACGCAGTAGTATTATCATTGTACACAACTTGTAGGTCTAATTATACTGTATGAATGATACAGTAGGTATATTCTAGTTGTAATAATTCATGAAGAATCTTCAGATAAATACTGCAGCCAGGTGGCACATTTGACAGAGAGCGCTATAAGCCCCTAATACTGACAGCATAGTACCATCTGCTGGTCAAAATGTTCAACCTCAAGTCTGACTCAGTTGTAAGTAATAGAGCCTAAAAAGTGTAGTGTAAATAAACCAAGCCTATGTTTAGTGTATGATTCAGTAGCATCATTCCACAAACATTTTCTCCAAAGGTCTTGGTTAGGATCACTTATTTTTGTGAACATTTATCGTCAGAATCCATTCCTGACACTTCTGACTAACCTCTTTCCATGATGCACATCACAGGCAAAATTTGACCAAATACACTGTACCTACCGCAACAAGCTGCAAGAGCAGGAAGCAGTAAGAAAACCACAACATGACATGTCTTTGCTTCCTGTCATAAAAATCACACCCGTGTGAACTGAGCGGTGGTTGTGTGTGTGTGTGTGTGTGTGTGTGTGTGTGTGCGCGTGCGTGTGTGAGTGCGTGTGTGTGTGTGAGAGAGAGAGAGAGAGAGAGAATATTGCAGTTGATGCTCAGACTAGACTCAAGAGCACCCTCTCTGGTCACTGAGTGGTAGTTCAGGCTACATACACACATACATACACGGATACACGGATACATACACGGATACACACACGGCCATGCTATGGAGCGGTCTACCACCGCTCAAAAACTAGGGGTTATCTCAGGTCTCGCTTGCTCGCAGAGCCGGTTTCCTGGCAACACATCCAGGGTAACATAGCAACATCATTGTTCTGGACCAGGGGTCTTCAACATGTGGTCCGGGACCCCATGGGGGGTCCTCAGAGTTACTACAGGGGAGGGGGGCTAAATCTTTGCTTGATATGATTATTTTATTTTTCACCACTTCAACCCTAGAATCCCTATTTCTGAGGGGAACATTAGCCGAATATAGCAGATCTACAAGCTCACATCGCCCTTCAGGCGTTGTGTGCGTTGTGTGTAGATCGGCTATATCAGGGGTGGGCAACATCTCTTTCCAGGGGGCCATACTGACTTTGATAAAGTGAGTGAAGGGCCACACATATTGGACAATTGAAACTTGAAACACAAAGAGCTGAATTAAGTTAAAACAGCATGAATTTGACAGACACAACAAACAGATTATTGCCTATTTGCGTAGTGTCTTTAAGGCTTATGAATTATTTAATAAATATGGATCCATGGCAAACTGTTTCACTGTTACATTATAAACATTTAACATTTGAGTACATATGGATGGCATACACTCAAATGGTACATAGTCCTACGTATTAATTACTAATAATTAACTGGAGTTGAGTTAAATTGAATTCCCTAAAAAGATGATGATGCCTTTAAGATGCAGATTTTATGGAGGTAATTTTTTTTTTCTTGAGGACTTTGAGGGCCGTATTGAGATGGTCGAGGGGCCGGGTCCGGCCCCCGGGCCGTATGTTGCCCATGTGTGGGCTATATGCTTGTAGATCGGCTATTTCCGGCAAAGAGGTTTGGTTTACCAAGTATTGAGGGTTTAATTGGTTAAATGTCTGATTTATTTTTATAATAATAGAAATAAAATAAAAAACATTAATTCACACAACACACTATGAAGCTATCCATGAAATGTATTAAAAAGTTAAATCTGCAACACTATACAACATGAATGCAATCACACTCTTCACAACTTTCTAGTGTTGTTTCTCTTTTGACCACAAGAGGGCAGCATTGTCTTGATGAGCCTTGAAATTAGGCATACCTCCTCCATCAGTAGTGTAAAGTAAGTACTGTATACATTTACTTGAGTACAATTTTGAGTTATTTGTACTTTACTGGAGTAATCCCAATTTCCAATACTTTTACTTCTACTCCACTACATCTCGGATCCAAATATTGTAGCCTACTTTTACTCTACGTTTATTTGAAAACTTAAGTTAGGCCTATAGTTACTTTGTAGATTTTGTACTTTAAGTAGGCCAGGCCTATACTATTTTGATACCAACTATTTTGTACTTTTACTCAAGTACATTTTTTATTCCAGACCTTTACTTGCAGAGTTTTTCTGAATGCAGTATTGATAGTCTTACTACTTACGTAAGTAAAATATGTGTGTACTTTTTCCACCACTGCCTGCCATACTGTTAAAGTCTTGCTGTACTTGCACTGCCTGTGCGGTGCACTGAACATGCCCAAACACTGTCTGTGATGTGTTGTGGGCTTGCAGATCTACGTTTCTCCGCACCGGGTTTCGAGCTTGTGGATCTGCTACTTTTGGTGCTTTTGTGTGACGCTGTAGTATGATCAAGTAGAGCGTTAATTTACAAAGAAATATGCAGATAAGAGGTTTCAGCCAGCAACGATGAGCTGGTGGTCCAGAGCTCAACATGGTTGAGAACCACTGATGTAAACCCCCATCTCACCAGCAGTGATGTTGCTAGCTGGCTTTCAATGTAATGGGTCCCGGGACCCACAGGTGGCCATTCAAATGGGTCCCAGAATTATTTTATGGGTCCCGCGATGACACACGCTTTATGTATCAACGGCGAAAACATCAAAAAGGACTTTAATTTAAACAAATAGTGGCGCTGCGAGGCATTTTAAGCTTATAGATCGGCTATTGGCAAAGAGGTTTGTAGAGGGAAAAGAAGAGCAGACCAAAGTATTTGACGGTTCAAGTGGTTAAATGTCTGAAAATACACATTACTCCAACATGATGACAGTGCTGTCAAACAAGTCTACGCTGTCTAAGAAATCTATGAACATTTTTAATCTGCAACACAATGTTATACAATTATGTAGAGGGGGTCTCTGCTTCAACTCTCTCTCAGCTAAGGGGTCCCTGGCCTGAAAACATTGAAGACCCCTGTTCTAAAGAGTAAAGACCATGGTCTTCCAGGAACAGACGGTGACATAACACTGCCATTGAAGTGACACAACAACTCTGGCATGTACTGAGGTGTTTAATAAATAACAGCATGAACAACAACAACACAACAACAACAACAACATTAAAAGCTTGAATTCATTTTGTATATATACACATATAGATATTCATATTTGACTGTATAAACCATAAATATGACATGCAGTCCTCATAACTTAAAACAACCAGGACTTCTCGGACTGAGGTAGGGTCAGGGGCCGAGGGTTGAATGCATGAAGCAGGTGGTGTGTGTGTGTGTGTGTGTGTGTGTGTGTGTGTGTGTGTGTGTGTGTGTGTGTGTGTGTGTGTGTGTGTGTGTGTGTGTGAGTGCGTGCGCATGTGCGTGCGCGTGTGTGTGTGTGTGTGTGTGTGCAAATTGCTTTTGTGTGATTAAGGTGACAAGATGAGATGCTAAAGTCTGTGTGTGTGTGTGTGTGTGTGTGTGTGTGTGTGTGTGTGTGTGTGTGTGTGTGTGTGTGTGTGTGTGTGTGTAGAGGAGAGGGAAAAGGATTACAGTATTGGCAATAAGCTGCAGTGGCTGTTTTGAGGAAGTGTGTGCTTGATGGTGAAGTATTTGTGTGTGTGTGTGTGTGTGTGTGTGCGTGTGTGAGTGAGTGAGAGTGCGTGCGTGTGTGTGTGAGAGAGTTCATAGTTCAGTGCCCCAGTCGTCCACCCCAGGACTTCCGGCTGAGCACACACACGCACGCGGCGTTGATGCGGATGAGACGCCAGGCCGTCTGGTTCTTGAAGATGGTCAGGGCGCGCACGTACGTGTGCGTGTTGGTACAGTAGGAGTTCCAGTGGCGGCTGTCGATGCCCCGGCAGCCCGAGTTGCCCGTCTTGGAGCCCTGCTTGCCCCCCCGGCCCCCCGGCCTGCCCCCGCTGGCGGCCCCCGCCCCGGGGCGGCTGTGCGTGGGGGACCGGCAGGTGGTCTCGTAGAAGAACTGCTTCTTCACCACGTTGTCGATCTTGACGTTGGGCAGCACGGTCACGTCGTTCCCGGCTATGTCCGTGGCCCGCGTCAGGTTGCCCACCCACGTGTTGATGCTGTCGCAGACCGAGTACTCGCCTCGGTGCATGGGCTGCGACCCCGACCGGCGCCGCACCCGCACCCCCTTCATCCCCCCAGTGTCATCGCCCTCGCCCTCTAGGGCGTCGTGTGACGGGGCCACCTCGCTGAAGACCACGCGGGGCGAGGAGCGGTAGCGTCTCTTGGAGAAGAGCTTGGGGTCTACTTCTGGAATGGAGTCCGACTTGGTGTGGCCCGCCTCGGCGGGGCCCTGGGCGTCCGAGGCCGCCCGGTGGGGCCTCCTGGTCCTAGGATGGCTGGTCCTCTGGTGTTCCTTGGAAGAGTGGTGCTCGGAGAGGCGGTCCCCCACTGCCGCTGTCTGCTGCTGCCCCGCTCTGTGATTGGCTGCCGTCTGCTGTCCTGCTCTGCGGTTGGCCGCCCCGGTGCTCAGGGCCCGTCCACCTCCCATGTTCAGTACAGCCTGGACGCCGATCAGGAGCAGCAGGACCAGTGGCGACGACCTCATGGAGAGCACACGTCCTGTGGGAGACATGAGGGGGACATGATGTCAGGGTGCAGGCACAAACTGCTCAGCGTTCACACCCGATGCCACAACACTATTAAATATTAATTGCTATATAAATGCACCATTTACAATTCATGGACGTTAGTTAAAGTGCTAGAAAAACACAAAAAAGACAAAAGTCAGTGTGTTGTACATGGATTAAGGTGCAAAATGTCAGCACATCTGCATGATCCACATAAGGTAGACTGACACTGGTATATTTCGCAAGTAGGTCCACGAGGAAGAGCAAAGACATACAACATGGGGAATTAAGGACTGCACTAGTCAGCCCTGCCGACTTTATGGCTGAGAGAGTTTCATCTCAAGCTGCAATGTTGCGCATGTCCCACAGTGTCAAAGCCACAAATCGCTAATTTTTCCATTCATTCTCTTTTTTGGTGTGTCAACATATGCAAGCTTGCAGCAACGTTCAGATTCTGTCTGAGGGAAAAATTAGGGGCCTACTTCAGACCTGTGGGACCCTGGTCAATGAAAGTTGTTAAAGAAGGATTGCAGTATGTAGAACATGAGAACCCAGTTTACATTTTCATTTAAGCACATACAGCAAATAATACCCAACTATACTGTACACATTCGCCCATATTCTCTCCCTCCCTTTCTGCTCAGTACATATTATATGATGATTACACGACTATATGTGTCGACTACACAAGGACTGTCCACTATGAGTTGTTTTTTAGGTAACAGGGCAGCCATTTTTATCAAATTGTGACTGTTTGTTCTTCATAGAAAACCTTATTTCTTTCCACGGTGAAGGTATCTGTTCAATTCATTGAGCTACAGTTTAAAGTGGGAACCCTTTCTTACTTCCAAAATGTCAAAAGAAATTAAAAAAAAGTTGGATCTGTAATCAGAGAGCACAAAAGAAGAATTTGCTGCTGTGCTCTTTTTAACACAGATGTGCAATCTAAAGTTCCCAGAACAATATTGAGACATCTCATCAGGTTCAGTGTGGTATTCAAAATACAAGAGATTGTTTCAGAACATTCCAACATGTCTCTATTCTGGCACAGATAGCAAAACTCTTGCCTCTGGGAAGGTTCATTTGCATACTGTGGGGAGATGACTGGAAACATAATTTCGAATAGTGGAGTCTGTCTGTGCATTCATTCATTCTTTTCACCTGAAAAAACCTTTATAAAATTTGTAGTAGATTTGTCCAATAATATTGTCCGATATTACCGTAAACATTTATTATCGTATAATATCTATATCGTTTTTTATGTATTAGTTCAACTGCTGTATAGGCTGTACTTTGTACATTTATGAATGCGTCAATAAGTGGCGCATCACAATACAATTAGGCATACCAGTAATTAGGTTAATTCCACAACAGGAGATATGTGATGATGTTAACTGAGTTTTGATGGAAAAAAGCCTGCATACATCGGTATCGGTTCATGATATCAGAATCTGAAATGAAGTTGGAGTTGGACAATATCGGATATCTACAAAAAAAGCCAATATCGGACATCCCTAGTTTGTACAATTCAGTGTGAATGCACCACATCTGTCATACAGGAATACGACTGAGCAAAGCAGAATTAGTAACGTGGCCTTTTCTTGTCAGTTAATCACTTGAGATGCATATAATGTTCACACTCACGCACTGGCCACCATGGAAAGACCTCTGCCCCTTGAACCTTTGCTCAGGAAGGTGTTTCAGTGGCATGTTGTCGTGTGGAGGGTGTTTGTGCATGCGTACCTGTGGAATGTGTCCAGTTGAAGTGTGAGCCCCCTATGGGCTCTAGAGCCAGACTCCAGTGCAGGCCGGGCCCCTCATGCCTGCCATCTGGACCCCCTGAACCACAGCTCTGGAGGAACACACATTCACACACAGACAAAACACATTAACAGATGCACAGTCACATACACAAACACACAACTGTAGTGTAAGGCCATAGTAGTGTAAACAGATTATTTTAAGCCTGGAACCAAGCCATCCAGGCTACTGCGGTGAATCATGACCATAAAACATTTGATTCTGTGTAAACAAATATATATTATATTATACTATATTTAATAAATATATATATTTTTGTAGTTTTCCAATATGTTTTATCTCTGGGAGGCTAACGGGTCCATTTGGCTCAATTTGTACACTATTACAGTCAAATTAACAATAATTACAATATAAATTGGGGTCCCAGAGATAGAAATGCCATTAAATGGGGGTCCATAGCCTAATCATGTCAAACTGGGGGTCCTTGAAATTAAAATGGTTGGGAATAACTGCAAAAAATAAAAAGAAATAAAATAAATGGGGGCCCGAGGGCTAATAAGTGTCAATTTGGGGGTCCTTGACATGAAAATGTTTGAGAACCACTGCGATATAGTACAGTACACAGTCTAATCACTCATCATCAAGATGCTCCTAAAGGTTGCCGTTGTGTTGGTGGATTGTAAGACTGGCTCATTTGAAAGTCATGCATGTTGATCTGCCCACTGGATTCCCAGTGTCTGAAGGTGGAATATCTTTCTATATGTGAGGAGAAATGCACAGAGGAATGCTTTCCGGGAATAGAAGGTTGACTTCAGCTATAGGCTTTAACCTTTTACATGTGCCCTATGGCTAATTTTGCATGCCTAATTTGTTGAAAATGAAAATGTGATGCGAAGGCGTGGGGCCATATTATTATTATTTTCTTGGTAGAAAAATCAGAAAGCGACGTGGACGCACAATGTTCAATATACTACGCAATAAAATAGGCTAACTTGCATATAAATTGGGCATGTCTGAGTCTAGTTGTGTTCTCGTCATGGAGCAAAATCATGATACAACTGTATGATTTCCTCCCAGCTGTTTTGAGGTTTTTAATCTGGATGTGGGTATATAAAGGGGATTTGTTTTTTGGGGGTTATACCCTGAGGAAGGCTGGAAGGCTAAAACATGTGGATTATTATTTTATTATTCAAATATGAACTGCCACTATGTATTAAAGGCTTTTAACTTTTAAAGAAGAGTGAATTGTTTTTTTGTTCTGTTTTTAGTTTTTTCTCATGATACAACTGTCTTTGAAATTTAGAGGCAAATCGTATTCAACAGTTGTGTTAGTTTTATGTCTCCCCTTCTGGGAGTTTTTGCTCTTAAATAGCTAAAAGACACTGTAACTGAAACGATACTATCATAATCAGGCAGAATAGACAGATCATTCAAACAGGCACTTCCTTCTGCCGTATTAATGAAGCAATGTAGCCATGTGTATATGTGGCATTGTGGCATATAGAGTTGCAGACAATTTAGGCATGTCCTTGCCCATGTCTTTTCTGACACTGACAGACTACCATTACGTGACCCTGTCAAATGCCCCACGCACGCACGCACGCACGCACGCACGCACGCACGCACGCACGCACACACACACACACACACACACACACACACACACACACACACACACACACACACCAAGTTTAACTCACACAGTTTAGATACGCCATGCAGTGGGGATGTGAGGTATTTCATACCTCATTATTTACAGCATTTATGAGAATGGTGTCACTATGTGTGACAAAGTCTCTCTCTCTCTCTCTCTCTCACACACACACACACACACACACACACACACACACACACACACACACACACACACACACACACACACACACACACACACACACACACACACACACACACACACACACACACACACACACACACTCACAGCCACACGGTCGTTGTTGTGGAGACGTAAAACAGGTGTGTCAGAAGCACGGCGTAATGCTTCCTGTAAACATGGGATCCAGCTGGGACCGTTTTGGAACATCACAAAGCTGATTACTGTGACAAATGGTTATTTCAACGCTGCCTTGTTAGTGGCCTTGTGGTAGCGGGGACTGACCTTTGGTTGGCTAGAAGACCCATTCGCTCAAATCACTCCCAATCCCAGTGGTGAACCTCGTACACTTAATAGAGTACGCTCTGCAAGGATTCTTGGGATGTGTAATTGATAGAAAATAAGTCATTTTTGGGGTGAACTACTCCTTTGAATGTGCGAGGTCCACCGCTGGGATTGGGAGAGATTTGAGCAAATGCATCTTCTAGCCAACCAAAGGTCAGTCCCCCGCCACCACAAGGCCACTAACAAGGTAGAATGTCCTTGGTTCGAACTCCCTTTGATCCGACCACCTAAACCTAACCTTAAAGGAGTAGTTCACCCCCAAAATGTTTTTTTTCTATTGATTACTCACGCCATGGAGACTTTAGTACAATAATATGTTTTGGTTTCTGTTGCATTCCTAGGACAAAAATGTTATTGCAAGAAATGTACCCCCATTGATGGGGACCCAAATCCATTCGGGTCCCCATCCGTAATCAATGGGGGTAAATGTACTATAATCACATTTTTGTCTAGGAATGCAACAAATACAAAAAAACATTATTGAACTCAAGTCTCCATGGCATGAGTAATCAATAGAAGAAAAGTCATTTTGGGGGTGAACTACTCCTTTAACTCTAACCCTAACCTCAGTAAAACTAACACTGGTGAATGCAACCTGGTGAGTAGCTAACCTGCCGACTCTGGTGAATGCTAACCTGGTGAGTAGCTAACCTGCCGACGCTGGTGAATGCTAACCTGGTGAGTAGCTAACCTGCCGACGTGTGAGTAGTTAACCTGCCGAGGCTGGTGAATGCTAACCTGGTGAATTATAACCTGTTCGTACCAACAGGAGTTGGAACCATGGGGCAGTCCCCTTGCAGGGCAGCCACCAGGTCATGGAATTATTGGCTCAGGGATACAACGACAAAAGTTTAAAAATAGCCATGAATTCAAGACTTCATGGGGTGTTTAATTGATAGAAAATAAGTAATTCTTGGGGTGAACTACTCCTTTAAGTAAATACTCAAGTATTCAAAAATACAAATTATGAGGAACAATTTCTTGTTTTATATCAATGCATTGCTGCATTGAAATCCAGAACATTTCCCAAGAAATGTCAAAATAAAGTGAAACTAGCAGCAACACATTGTCATCTTATATAGATCAGCTATTTTCACTGTATTTGAAATAGGGTTTGAGTGGTATATTCAATATTCATAATATATTATAGAGGTTTGGGTCCCAAGATCCCCTTCCAAGAAATCAAAAGTACAACATTTCTATTTGAAATGTCGGGTGAAATTGATGAGCTTGTACAAAGTATAGTAATCTAGTAACTGTACTTAGTTACTGTCCACCACCGCCCAATCCTAACTTGAGGAATTATGCAGACAATAATAATAACAGCAAAAACAGAGTTAACAACAATAATGAATGTGTGCATTAATGAGAAAATGTAAAGTCCAAATATTGTTGATCTTCTTCATCTTTATCTCTTGCTGTGTATCGAGGTGGATCCAGATGTAATCACCTATTTTTGCCTGCTGGCAATGTTGGTGTTGGTCACAGTAACGAATATTACTGTAACATTTACAGTGTGGCTCATGGCCTAGTTGTCTAGTCCAGAAGTCTAGAAGAGGGTCTGTCCGTACTGTACGTGAGTGTCTGCCCGTGTGTCTGTGTGTCCGGAGCTAATCTTGCAAACTGCTGGACTGATCAGCAACAATTTTTTTTTTGTTCTTATTATGCCTTTATTGATAGGAGTAACACGCAGCAAAGGTCGTCGGGATCGGGGCTCGAACCCGCAACACGCTGTCAGGCATCAGAGCCTACAATATGTGGTATGCGCCTGGACCGGTAGGCCAGCGGGCACCCCCCAGCAACACATTTCTAAGTTTTCTGAACCAGGGACTTGCTGATCAGGGACGCACTATGTGCAACCACTTGGATCTCCTTGACTTTTTGAAATATTTACGTTTTACTTACATTTTATAATGGAAATCAAAGGGATGTTAATATTGAAACTGTAGTGATGTTTGTTCTGTGACAGGGGTTTCTAACAGGGGTCTCCATGTCTCTCCAGCTCTTTAATAAACGGGATACCAATTATATCCAATCCAAGGAGAGAGAGCACAAACAAGATACAGGTTAAACAAGTGAAATTGGTGGTGAAACAAAGTGGTGAAACAAAAGTAAAAAATAAAAATAAACTTTTCATTAGTTAAAATTGGTTTCCTGGCCTGAACATGTATTTTCTCTTTACTAAAAATCTGAAGAGATAGCAATGATTACTCTCAGAATATAGAGATTTAACTGTTCAACCCCCCAAAAAATGTTTTGTTTTGTTTTTAACCCCAAATATATGACCTTCTTAATATCTTACATCGATGGTGATATAGCATGAATTGCTATTTCATTTTTCTTTCTTTTTTTAAATGACATGCCAGGTCAGTTTCTCAATACAACGAGAGGCCAGGGGAATCTCTACTGTCAGGTTTCTTGCTCATAAAGCAACAGATAAAGATGACTGACAACCCAATCTTTTTTATGAATAGAATGCCTGCTTGGGAGGCACATACAGTAATAACCAGAAGAGGGCAGTATTGCCTGTCTTTCCTGCATAGGCTGCAGTTAATCTGGGAGCAACAACTGGCTTAATTATACGGTTTATACCACGCTGTCACAGATCTAGCTCTCATTATAAAAAGAAAGTCCTGCTACACGAAACGACAACACACCCTGATAATCATTCTTCAGGCATGATTGAGTACAATTTAAAATGAGAAAAGTAAAGTCCTTGGAATGATCTTGTAGGGCTGTCCACACTTGCTTGTCTGCGTTCAGGGTCAATTTGCAGTTTGGCCCCTGCATTCGCGTTTGAGTGATCTCAAGAGACAGAGGAAGTATAATCTCTAAGATCCTGACTTCCACAGATACAGAGGCCTTGAAATCCGTCACAGTAGTTATGCCCTCAGCAGCAGTAGATGATAGGGAAGCAGAGCATTAAATTACCATACAGAGCTAGTTTAAGCGTGCATAGTAAAAAAAAAAAAAGTACTGTGATTTTAGACTGAAGCTTTAAATATATCCAGACTCCCAATCTCATAAAGCATGTCCACAACTCCACATGCATTGAAATATAGACCAATAGACTCACACACATATACCTGCACATGCATATATGCACCAATGCACACACGCACGCATGCACACACACAAGCACGCACGCTCTAATGCTCGCACACACACACGCACGCACGCACGCACGCACGCACGCACGCACGCACGCACGCACGTGCGCGCATGCACACACACACACACACACACACACACACACACACACACACACACACACACACACACACACACACACACACACACACACACACACACACACACACACACACACACACACACATATATGGAGCTGGTCCAAGCGGCCAGTGCAGGGTTGATTGATCCAGGCTGACTGGGGCAGCTCGCTATTTACATGGCCCAGGGTGAGCTGGGAGGATCCTAATGTTAAAAATATGTGGCTTGTGTTTAATGCCAGCGGAGCCAGCGTAAACATGGCACCGCAGGAGCCACAGGGGTCAGAGCGCTTTACAGAGCACCTCTGACTTACAGGATTATCTTAACACTGAATCACAAATATTGTATCTCTCTCTCTCTTTCTTTCTCCCAGTTTCCTTCCTGTCTTCTGACGGAAACTTTGTATGCAATATAAGAGATGCACACACACACATACGAGCGCACATACGCTCGCTCGCTCGCTCGCACGCACCCACACGCACGCACGCACGCACGCACGCACACACACACACACACATACACACACACACACACACACACACACACACTAGACAGATCCATGTCCCAACGAACTCGCGAGCGCACAGAAAACACTTGAGACTTCCTCGCGGTTTCTGTGTATTTCAGTCAACAGGGTTTGGACCAGTGCCCATGTGCTGTTTGTTTACTTTATGGTTCTGGTGGAAGCTAATCCACACTCTGCTCCTAGAGATCAGTGCTAGCCTCATTGTTTGCTATAAGGCAGTCCTGGGAAGCTCGACATTTCACAAACATTTATGGGGGTTGCTGACCGGGGACTTGGGTATAGGAAATAAGTTAGATTCAATTGTCCAACAGATTTTACACTCTGACATACAGTAAAGTACATCCTCTATAGAATGCCGGAGGAAAAGTCTTGGCATATGGTACTGATAAAAGAGGAAGTCTCATCCTACATAGAATCCATGGCGTGTGAGTTTGACTCCAACCCCTCCTCTATACTGTAGCTTTGACAGAGTCAGTCGCCGCTACTCCTTTTAGAGTTGCCACAAATTGCGCTGATGTGATGCTTTGCGTTTCACATACTGTCCGCGGTTCCACAGTTATCAGAAAGGCATAACTGACAAACGTGTGGTCGTGTAAGAGCCTCGATGAATAATACAGCAAGAGGATGCCCAGAGATGGCAGTGGTTGGAGGCCTTCCCCCCCATCTCTGGAACCACATGTACCCCCTTTCCTGGGATCAAATCCCACCAGAACCTTCTCTCCCATGACTCCCCCTATGCCGTCTCCCACTCGGCTTTCCCAGTAATCTGTCTCAATAAAAGAAAAGGAAATGATCAACCAAAACACAATATGTAAAACAAATGTGAGCAAATTACCCTAAAAATGAACTAGAACTGGACTAATACTCAGGTGTTGTTTACAACTAAACAAATAACAGATGCATTGTAATTTTTCCAGATACTCTCTCCAAAACAATGCTCCAAATTTGTGTGGTCTTTTTTTATGAATGATCCTTTGTACTGATTTCAAGTTGGCACCGATAAGGCACAAAGGAAGTTTATAACAACAGGCTTGACAGACTGATGTAACATAAGCGTCCTTTGATCTAAACAACACCAGCACCAACTCCTTCCTCACACTGCCAAACTATAAATGAAGACCATTTCTGTTTTGTTCATCAATCACTTTGAAGCACTGCGACGATAACAGCGTATACGGCACTACAAGGCACTACCTGGTTAAACAAGGTTGCCAAAACAGAAAAAGCTGGTGCAAGTATGCGTAGAAAGAGATAAGTCATGCAGCTGCCAGGTTGTGACCTGGAAAACCAATCAATGGGAAACACAAGGGGAAAACTGCAGACAGAGACTAATTACTTTGCTGCAGGCGATGGAAGCATGGTCTGGCCGCATATTTGCCGGTATTGAATATGAGCTGATGTTTGCCAGTTAACTTACTGTACTAACATTAATTCTGCTATCCCCGTGCCTGTAAAATGCCTTGTTGGACGAAGATTTACAGCACAATTTACAATTTATGGCATTTAGCTCTTTTTCCAGAGCCACTTACAGTGAGCAAGGTAAACACATACAGTACATCAAATGCGTGAGACAGTGTTGTGCCTCAGTAATCTAGGATCATACTGTAGGTAAACTGAGAACCTAGAATCAGCCTAAACCACTGCTTCCCAAACAGTGGGTTGGTCACGGACACATTTTTTACGGGTTGTGAGTAAACATCCCCCTTTTTCTTTTTCGTTTCCTCCATTTAGATTCTAGGGGCCTTTTCCACCGGTTCAGGTTCTTTCTCCCGCCTATGGGATGGCAACTTTCTTGGAACCGTGGTTCATTCTTGCGAACTGGCCGTGAACCAACTTTTACGGTTCGGAACCAACTCGGTTCTCGGTGGAAAAGCTCACGTTCGCCCCATAGGCGGAGGAAAGAACCTGAACCGGTTCTTTGACGGTGGAAAAGGCCCCTTAGAGAGTTTAAACAAAAACAAATCACAACATTTCATCAATTAATAACAATTCTAACATGTTTCATGTTTAAGAAGTAGGCCTACGCGTGAAAATAGATAGATCTGCTATTTTCACTAGATTGGTAGTCCCTGGCAAATGTCTAATTTCTCTTGTGGGTCTCGAGCTAAAAAGTTACGTTTGGGAACCACTGGTCTAAACAATATAACATAAAAAAATGATAATCTGTACGTTGACACTACAGAAACGATAGGATGCCAGGTAAACAAATTACCCTAGCATCTGTCAAAATAACACTCTATCTAAATTACATTTTAACCTTTGAGCGGTTGATTTCGTGCAGGCTCACGCGTGTCGTGTTGTGTGCTTAAGCATGTGTTTAGTGTGATGCGGGGACAAGACAGGTGGTCTGAGCAAAAGAAAAAAAAGAAGAGAATATAGTTTACACAGGGAAAGCGTCCTCTGTCATCAGTTTGAGGTTAGCTCGCAGATAAGCAGAGCTTCTCTCCTATCAGCGTGTGATACATTAGTCATTAGTAACAAGTCCCCGTTAAAAGACCTGCTGGAGCGGAATGTCAACAGGTCTCTCCGTCAAACACACACCTCCGTCCGAGGAGTGCTGACAGCGACGGGGCCCACAGATTATGAACGGGTGAGAAAGAACGGCTGATGGGCCAACTCGCTCTCTCTCTGCGATAAGAGAAGCGAGAGACAGAGATTAAAAGAGAGAGGGTGAGGAGAGAGAGGTAGGTAAACAGTGTGTCTGCGTCTCTCATCAGCTCAGTGTAGTGGAGATCCTCCTGCTGCCGTCATCCGCTGGAAACAATTATCAGGAGGGAAACCTGCCAGGTCAACCTGCCCTCTCGCTCTCCTTGACACGACGCGCCCACGTGCATATCTTGTCCGGAACGCCATAAATGTTGCCTAATATTAGTTACTTAATATGGCAAAAATGTAACTCCTTAAAATGTTTTTTTTTTGCAAAGATATTCGGTGTAGAGCGAAAACAGGACAGGGTTCGGTCCCATCCTAATTTACAGTACAGAATAAGACAGAATAAAGCTATAATAAGAAATAATGTGTTTGTAATTAGAAATAATATGTTTTCATTATACAGAAACAAACACAGTTATACCTTAATTACCCCTACATTATGTTCTAATCAGAAATCGAATAAGGGTGCGAACACACTGCCCGACTTTTTGAGCGGATTGTGCTGTCGTCGACCATTTTTGGAGCTCGCCAACAAAAACGTTGATCTGCCGCAAGATCGGGCTGCTCGCCGAGGTTTTGCTCGTAGTGTGTGAAAAGCACTGCGAGAAGATCTGGCCGCGATTATGGCGCTCGGCGATCTCTTCCCGAGCGTTTCTAGATATCTAGCAACTGATATTTGGCTCTGTCGCAAACTGGACATACAGTATGAAAGAGGTTGCGCACCCTGAGAAGATATGTGTTAAATGATTAGAACATACAGTAATGTAGGGGTAATTAAGGTATAACTGTGTTTGTTTCTGTCTAATGAAAACATATTATTTCTAATTACAAACACATTATTTCTTATTATGGCTTATTCTGTACTGTAAATTAGGTTGGGACCCAGGGTTCTATAGTGTAGACCCCTGGGGCGCTCCGGTCGGGTAGGGTTCAAGGACCTGCACAATTTCCTCAATAGTGCATTGTGGGCAGAGCCGAGGTTTTGTCAGCGCAGGTGTAACATTTTAAAAAGTCTGTTTGGAAAATTGGAACTCTTTAATCATAGAAATTGTGAAATGCAGGCACACCGGTATATTACACTCACACAGGCACAGGCGCACGCACACACACACACACACACACACACACACACACACACACACACACACACACACACACACACACACACACACACACACACACACACACACACAATTTAGGCATTTAGCAGACGATCTTGATCCAGAGCGACTTACACGCATGCACGTGCACACACATGCACAAGGCACATACATGCACAGGGCAGGCATACATACCGGTACATGCCGCACACACACACAGATACACACAATCACTGAGAGTAAACTCTCATGCTTTCATCTTGTCTTCTGCTAGAGCCACGATCATTGTCTACTCATAGATTCATCCCACACAGTGAACATCAGTGAAGGGCAGATACGTTCTGTATTCCAGAATAATCCTCCCTGGAGCCGATCATCCACCGAGGACAATCAGTGTCACGTTCAAGAAAACCTGCCATGTGGAACCGATACAACAGTCTCGTTATCGCCATAAATCAGTTTCTGTCATGCAAAATGATGTCATGCGTTGACCAAAGCACCCTTAAGCACACCCTTAAGTTCTTCAGAGGTAATTTATGGCCTAAATACACTCAGAGTCTGAAGAACTTTGATTTCCTCCTCAAATACGTCTAACAACAGCACCACAAGTCACACACTCTGACAATAACTCTGTGTGTTTCACAGTGCTTTAGCCCAGTGTTTCCCAGGGAGCCATTTGTGGGTTTTCGTTTATTTTCACTGGTTGTGGTCCTGAGGAGACATCAAATTTCCCCTTTGGATGAAAATGTTTGGGAACCACTGTTTTAGCCCATTCATATACAGTGTAAATCATATACTGTGTACATATACATATACAGTATATGTATCATGTACACAGTGCTTTACAGACTCATTACTGCTTGGAGAACTGTGTTGTTCACTGTTCTTCAGAATAATTAAGTAATACATCATGACAGACCATATTACTGACCAGTATATTGTCATTATATCACACCTAAAGAGCGTTGTTCGGTCGATAACCCCTGGGATGATAATATGGCCTGGATTGAGCTATTGCTTTTATAAAATGGTTATGGCCACTTAAATCCTAACTTGACCAAAATCCCCAAAGGCTCTCTAGGCTCCAGACTCTACTCTCTAAATATGTATTGCAGAAAATGACCTCCAAGCTCACAAAAACGCACTGTGAGTTCATAGAACTGCTATTTTCACAGAATTCACAGTTTCATCACAAGAATAATTTCTACTGCATAAACAATGAAGCACGCTATCCTCTAACTCCACAAAAGCTCCTGAATATTCTTCACACATTTTTTAACTGGCTGTTGTAAATGTGAAATTAATCAAAACTGAGCAAATAACTGCACAGCCTATTTCTTACCAAAAATCTTATCATCAACTGTTTTTGTTGGGCTGTATACAAGTTGAAATAGAGATCGTTTCCAGACAAGCCGGCACCTTTCTTTTCCTCAGCTAATGTCCTCCAAACTATGTAAGCGTCACCCCACTAAGCTACTTCACCAAGTCGCTGAGACCCTGACTAAAGCACCCAGGACTTTAGAATATCTATGCTACTGTATATGCACAGCAGCCATGTTGGAGAGAAGTTGGGTCCCTTCTCACTTCCTTCAAAGATGTTATCAATGATACTAATGAAGGCTCTGTTCCATTTCATGTAGCACAGTGGTTCTCAAAGCTTTTATTTCAAGGACCCCACATTAGGGGCCATTTGGTTCCATTTGTACACTCTCAGAGTTACACACCTTTTAAGGGGTCATTTGGAACTCCCATGGACCGACCTGGACCACACTTTGAGTCCCACTGGTGTAGCAGAATGTTTCCAGCGAGTCAACATACCGTATATAATATCAGCACCCTGACTCTGTCTGATGGAACATAGCCTTCATTAGTATTATTGGTAACAACTGTGGAGGAAGAGAGACCCAACCTCTCTCCAAAATGGCTGCGGTACATATAGCCTATCGGTCTGTTCTACTATCTGATCTACAAGCTCAGATAGTAGATCGGCTATTTTCACAGAATGTTCAGCACAGAATATAGATACACAACAGGTTCTCACCCCTAATGCTTCATACAACCGACGCCATCTTAAATACCGAATGCTTCTCACCATAGACGCGGACGGATTGCCTAATGTCTCAAGGGTTAGACGCATTGGGTGGTCTAAGAAGAAAGAAAAAAAAGTAGTTCCTGATGCGGGATTCGATACCGCTCTGAAGGCTTCTTGGTTTACCAGCCACCCGTCGCTACCGTTCACGCCACTATAAACGACGGAGCGGCGCCGTCTCAGGCGCCAATGACCCCCGTGAGTCGCCACCGAGGCGAGCGATAGCGAGCCGAGTTGCCGCGACGAGCGGTGGGAACGGCGCATGAGCCGACTCAGCCGCGTTACCGAATTACGTGCCGTTATGGACAGAATAGTAAATCTTGACCAGGGGACTGCTTCCGCCTCCGAATGTGGCTCAAAGAAGGGACTACGTTATCATTCCACGTTTTGTCAAAGATAAAAGCACAAAAAAAAAAGGAACTTCCCTGTCACTCTGGTTAGCTCAGTCGGTAGAGCATGGAGATACAAATCAAGGGACTGTGGTTCGATTCCCCGTGACGGCCGTCAGTGAAAAATATTCCAGCAAATACATGTCGGCGCATGCGTACTAAGACTCTGTCTCGTCCAAAAACTCTCCGTCCCCGTCGCACCCTAGACGCAATAGTCACTCCCAAAACTTCACAAGGGTGAAGCAAAGGAAAGCAAAGACACGGCGTCGGGAGGGTGAAGCAAAGGGAGTGAGAATGGGTTGAGATACATGGGGTACACCTGGTTAAGCAGACCAACATACAGAAAGGCGGTCCTTATTGGAAAATTAACACCTCCAGGGCAAAGCCGACTGATTCAATCCCATGAGGGGGGTTTAGTTTAACTCATCCAGTGCCCGGAATCTCCACTAGAGGGCGCCCAGTGGCCAGAGAATCCACCATAGACATACGCTGTATATGCACAAGCTGTGTGCAGCCATGACGCGCGTGAACACTTTCCTTTGTGTCATGAACAGGAACAGGATGAAGTTAGCTTGAAGTTAGCTATTGGCTACCACTCATTTTAGAAGCCCATTTTCGGCGATTTAGCCGTGATTAAACCTTGCGCACCTCATGGATAGGCATAGAACAGAGAAAATGAGCTCCAAAGATCCTGGATTGCATTGGAGTGGACGGCAAATATCGGCGGCGCGACGCTCTCGCGGGCCGATGTAAACAAATCGCGGCCGGCGGCCGGCTTGAAAATTTTGCCCGGTGCTTCGGTAAGGCCTCTGGGTGTTTAAATAATTTTATATAATATCCCGAACTAGTTCGGGATCCGCACCCCGGACGATAAAAAGGCCGAAATAAAGCCGAACTAGTTCGGGATCCGCACAAGAAGAGTTAATAACCGTCTAAAGCACAATTATACTCTGAAAACCTCCCAGTTCGGAAAGGCTTCCCGAACCAAAGTTCGGCAAGTTAGGCCATCTGGAGGTGCACAGTTTCTGAGGAAAAGGTCAGGGACCGCCTTTCCGATGCTCAGAATGAAGTCAATATGTAGTTACCGGTATATCCTTGAAGGATATTGTATTGCGCTTTACTGTATGTCTTATGTATTGTATTTTGTGCATCAGGGGTTATGTCTAAAAACATTTTAACCAGTGATGTTTCTGAAGTTAGCAAGAATTTATAACCAAAAAACTTTTGTGCCCTTACTTTGCATACCAATGGGCAAGTAAAAATCTCACGGTACACCAACACACTCTCACTCCCCAAAATGCATATTATGACTTCTTGGGACAAATGTGACCAAACGTCAAAAGGTGACTGGAAGAGGGTACTGTAGGTATCCACCCGGGCGCTTCCGCACTCCAGGAATGCAGAAGTGCCGTTCTCAAACCCAGGGTCAATTAACCTTTAACGTTTTTTAAGCGGTCGGCAAAAAAAAAAACAGTTAAAACGGCGGAGGCGCGCTGTCTAAAGCAGACTTGAGCCTCAAGAGGCACCGGTGAGTGAGCCGTCAGGCAAGTGAGTCACCATGCCGAGTGTTGCATAGCCCTCTGGTGCTGACTCAGCGCTGTTCAAGTTAATGACCCGATAGGAACAGAATCATAACTTATAGTGAAAATAGACAATCTACAAGCTCCGATGTGGCGCAAATATTTCAGGGGATAGAATGTGCCTATTTATTGGGAATAAATTACACAAAGTACTGATTTGAAAAAAGAATGTGTTGTTGTATTTACAACTTCTCACGGCACACCAGTGTGTGCCTCAGCATGCCATTTGAGAACTACTGCTAGACTATCAATGAATGGATGGGGAAAAAGATAATCCAAGCACCAAATATTGTTCAGTACAGGTACAGTGTTCATAGCTTTCATGCCAGACTTTGGGGGAAGGAAAAGGGGGAAAAAATGAATGCTTTTAGAGTTCAGCTCATAACCGCAGTAACGTGAGTAGCAGAGATGAAAGAGATCAGACCCCAATCTGTCCTTTCCCCTCATCTTCATCTTTGAAAGCCATTTACTGTGAGAACCAAGGCACCTGTTGTGCATCAGGGACACTTCAAACGTCAAACTCCACTGCTCTGGCCCTGGGACAACTCAGGAAGAAAGAGACAGGCATAGAGAGACCTACACGCACGCACGGGACCTGTAAAAGCGCTCGACTCCTCAGTACGATGACAAATTATGGAACATACACAGAACACATGAACATCTTGTGTATTGTGTATTTGTATGTTTGTTATATGTTGTCTTTGATTTTGTGTATTTGTATTCGCTCTGGTGGCAAAACGTGTTTCCCTTTGGGGACTAAGCAATAAACACATACCATACCATCTACGAGTGTATGAAGAATTGCACTCTAAGCTAACAGGTTCACTAGCATGCGTGCGACTTCACTCAACGTCAGATTGTATAAGCGCCACTGGTGTATTGGGCCTCAGTGCAAAAAAGTCCCTGTGTACAATCCATAGGTAATTGTATTCCCTTCTTTGAAATGGTGTACAGACAAGAGATTTACAAGGCTATTAACCTCATATTAAACCGAGGGCCAGCTTTCAAACATAATCCAATAAAAAAATGTATAGGTTTAAAATGTTGAACTTTTATTCACCCTAACAGGCTTGTTCTGGCAGCAGCACAAATACAGGTACTATACTTAACACATCCACTGTGTTGTTCAGCTAACAGAGAACACTGAGCCAGCAATAGCTTTAAAGCAGCTGTGGTTTCAGTTTTCATCGAGAAACATGTTTTGACATCTTTATACATTTAATAAAAGTAAAACCATAACTGGTTCAAAGGTACCTGTGCCAAAAGGTTCCGTTTTCATATGTTGAGTTTTTCTGAGCAAATATATATATATTGTGAGTGATGAGCCTGTAGAATAGTTGGAATTAAAGTAATCATAAAAACATTGAATCCACATGGGAAGAGTGTGGCTCTATTCTGGATCTCATCACAGCCTGTGACGTTAGCCTTGGCCTTCAGGCCTCCATTTACTTATAAAATGTAAGTTACATACTTCCTAAAATATAAAACATATCATATACTTTTCAGGATTCTAATTCAAAAGTAGCAGATCTATAAGACAAGCTCAAAAAGCATCAATTCGCAACACGTTTTGATTCATGTTTCAAGCTTGCAGATCTGTTCTCAGATGCTTTTGTGTGACGCTGTAGAGTGATCAAGTAGGGCATTCATTTACGAAAAAACACAAAAAGTTAAAATATGGAGCTACCGTTGTTTCCTGTTGAGATTGGGCAACCTGCCAAGATCACACATGTCATACAGGTCTTTTTTCTTTTTTACTGCATTTGAAACTACATTGCAGTGCACATCATGGGGAGATCACTGCTTGCCTCCTGTGAATTGTTTTATTTTTATTTTTGTTTATTTTATTTTTATTTTGTTGCTGAGTGAGGTCAGCAGACAAAGTGACGTGAGTGAGAGTAAAAAACCTGGGTGAAATCTGCCAATCTCAACAGGGAACAACGGCAATAGGTTTCTGCCCGACAGCAACAATTTGTGAAAACAAAATTTGTGGTGGTACTCGCTGATCGGTCCATTAGTTTGTGATATTAGCTCTGGACAATCACACAGACAGAAAGACCAACCCTCGCTGTTATCGACTGCGTGTCAAACAGATGTTTCTCGTCCTGGTTATTCTGTGGTAGAATAAAAAGGTTGTGCATGCAGGAGGACAATCTACCCATCTGTTCGGGGTGTCTTGAGAATCTCATGGAAGCATGCGGGCGAGGTGAGGAAAGTAAATGAACTGCCTTCTGGCAATCGTCCAGTGTCTTTGGCTGGCTTACAGGATTCAGCTCTGTTCAGTGGAGCTTTCGCTCTCCTTCTGTCTGTCTGTCTACCTGTAAAGGCTCTTCCCCACATGGAATCCATAACATTGCTACATAAAGAATATCCAGAAGAATTATTCACACATTGTCGCAACTAGGCATGTGGGGAATGGCTGGGGATGATAAAATATGCATTTGGGTATTTTAGGAAAACGCTAACAGAATTCTTATGAAGCATTTTTGAACAAAACGACTTCTGAACATTCGGTGGAAGTTCAATAATATAGATCTTTTCGCTCAGCGTTGATGTCTTTTCTGGGGATATCATCCACATCACTCCCTCTAAATCTAAGCGTGAGCCGTGAGCTCTCCTAGCCAATCAGATTCTTTCAATTTGCAGTCAGCCATTTAGGCGATGGACCCCTTTATTTAATTTACAAATATCACTGCCTCTCAACCAGTCATTTTCAGATCGAACGTTGAGCAGCCCTCCTCCTATCTTAGCTCCATATTTAGTCCCCCCAGGAATCCGCGATTCCGCGAAAACAGAATTTTTCGCGGAACTCGCGACCACCCGCGGATTTCTCGGCCATTCGCGGACTTTTCTGACGGGCGCGGAATAACAGTCGCGAGTGGCAGCAGAGCGGCGGGAGTAGTCATTACTTCTATTATACAACGATTTGTACATGGTTTGATCAGTGGCCACCTCATACAGAGCCTGGGGGAATAGCTTAGCTTCCCTCCTGCTAGTTGCACTGATGCTGTATTGGTCCGGTCCCACATTCGTTCCTGACAGAAACTGTGTCCTGAACTATAGTTCCTCTATGCCTCTATGGTCCTGGCAATAACAATGCTAATGCAGAAGAGAATAAATAAATATTACACCCATACTAGGTAGTAGGTAGGCTATCCTCTACAATGTGGTTACTATGGGCATGGTTTGGATGATAATATAGTCTTTGCAACAGAAAGTAATTATTAAAAACAATAGCAATTAAAAATAATAGATTTAATATTAGATTTTTATTCTCAAAAATGATTATTCGATTATTCTAACCACTAATTACAATTAATTGTAGCTATTTCATGAAGGGTTTTACTTGATTATTAGAACTATATAATTTTTAGCTTGATAACTGGTCATTTTAGGTTGTTTTTTAATGTACACGGAATCAAGAAATGTTCTCCGCAGAATTCCGCAGAATCAGGATTGTTCTCCGCGGAATAAAGATTTTTTCTCCGCGGATTCCTGGGGGGACTACATATTGCAAGGTCTCCATTGTCTAGGAGTTGGGCAGGAAGGAGGTTTCATCTGCACTGCCACCATCATAGCTTCGTTGTCGGGTGGAAACCTTGTATGTCCAAATCCATCGTTTTGTATTTATCATTTAAAAAATTATTTAAAATAGTGAAAATAGCCAATCTACAAGCACACAACGCCTCGCACTGCGAGGCGTTGTGTGCTTGCGGATCTGCTATTTTCACTAGTTCTGTGCAACAGTCTTGTATGATGAAGCAGGGCTTTGCTTTATGAAAAAACGTACAAATGTTGAACTTGGAGATATGAGGTTTCTGCCCAACAGTGACGATAGGATGGTATCATCATAAGAGACTAATCTAAACGTAATAATTTCAATACATTTGTTTGACTTCAACTTGAATCTCTCTTTATTGAAATCTAATGCTTTCAATCCCGTGTAATCATGCGTGTGAATAATCACATGATAGAGAGCTTTTACTAATAGATTTTCAAATGTAAAATTAGTTGGGTAAGGATTCAACCCAATCAGGGGCCGTTGTCTTCATTATACACTTTTACGTTTCAAATTTCAAATAACTTTTACATTTCATTTAAGTTAAATATTTCAAAAAGTATAAAACATGAGACAAAAACATAGTGGAGATGCTTCTTTGGCCTACTGGCAGTGTGCAGTCTAAGCAATTTGGTACTGATCAATCTGGGGTTTGTGAGATTGGCACCCTCTAGACGGCTAGACTCCTGCAGACAGAGCCAAAGCCATAATAATTGAATCTGGCTCTTCTTCCCCCTTTACGCCAACATTATGGTGGATTCATGCAAGTGGGATACAGGCTTACAGTATAAGTCTTGTGCAGGTTTGGGTTAAAAAGGATTTGAATCTTAACCCATTTGCACCGGATAAAAAATAAATAAAATCCTAACCTAAGTTTTCAGATAATCTTAAATCCTTTATTCAAAAGATTAAACAAGATACTGATAGCAACATGCTTTCCCGGGTCTATTTATCTGCGTATCAAACCCGAATCCTTTCAAATCCCTTATTGAATCTCTTGGGTAAACTCTGTTAGTGGACTTGGGAAAGCGGTTCTCTGTGCAAAGATCTGTGTTTAGACTAGAGCACTTAGTGACAAAACTCTTTTGAGCTAGAACAGAAACGAGTTCAATTTCAAAATGATGTGGCACACACAGATTCAATGAGAAATGTGTTTGCCTCGAAGCGTATCGAATCCAAATAATTTGCAGACTCTGAACCGGTTCCAAAATGGAAGGTTGGAACCAGCTATTGAACCCATGAAAACTTGTGTGCGTGTCTCTCTCATCTGCCTCGCACTCCCTGTTTCTTTGTCTGTCTGTCTGTCTGTTCTGTCTCTCTGGCTGTCTTTCCCTGTCTGTCTGTCTGTCTGTCTGTCTGTCTGTCTGTCCACTGCTGCTGCCGGAGGCTGACCTGCAGTTCATCTTCCAACATCTTCCCGGGATGCAGCCGGAGGTGGTTTCCTGGATACAAGTGTTTGTTTCGAACAGGGATAGCAGATTTGTATCTGTGCGTGTGCGCGTGTGTGTGTGTGTGTGTGTGTGTGTACACACATACAGGTGCAGACCTATACTGCTCTCCTGGGCCGAATAATTCTATATCCGCTCAGCGCATTTTCCTTTGGAAAATTACACAACCTATCTCTGATCAAATCCATAAACACAGGAGACCGGATTGATGGAGATCCGATTTCCCTCTCTAATGACATGCCTATTTTCCAACTTGGATCTCTCTTGACTTCCAAGGAGTGTGTGCGCGTGTGTGCGTGTACGTATGCATGTCTTCAAGCGTTGTAGTTTACAGATGACTGGCTGCTTCAGAAGCTACAGTATCAAGTGATTCACCACTGACCAATATCATGGCCAGGAATTCACTGTCAAAAGCATTTTAATTAGCATTCTCAATGGAAGGAATTCGTTCTGGGACATACCGGTATAGGATTTAGGATAGCCAATGATAGCCAACATTTGAGTACTTGTATGGCTCTACTTTCAATTTGCTACAGTATATTGCATGTGCCAAAATCACAAAAGACTTGTCAGATGTCAACTTATTCTACTCAGATAGGGAAACATAGACGGCCACACTACGAGTAAACCTATATTATCTTCACATCTACATGTACAGTATGTGTCTGTCAGTCAGCCACAGTGAGCAATAGTTCAGCACATCCAAAATGTATGACTGAAGCCAGCAAACACTCTGGCAAACACCCTAAATGTCTTTCTTTCTTGTTTTGACATGACACAAACCCACAGAGGCACTAAAAAACTGACAGTGTTCCGATTTCCGGATAGCGGAGTACGGATTTTAAGTTTGGCCGCCATCTCAAAACCTGGTCAGAGCACTGACACTGAGAGTTACTGCTTTACAGTTGAGATTTCACACATTTTCAGAAATTCACTGTTGTATGGGGTCAAGTTCTACAGTCAGTACTGGGCACAACATTTACTACAGTCATTTTCAATTTGCTAGGGCCACCCTAGACACTAAACAAAGTCATGACTGCAATGTAAACCGTAGCCTATTTTGTCATCCATTGTCCTACAGCGAGTATGCGAAGGCGTTCGTCATAATAGGAAGATTGAATCCTTGTGGTGATTGTGAAATAATTCCAAAAACAAACTGCATGTTAGCTGGGAGCTGGATTCACTGGCAATTACTTGAGCAGCAGCAGATATAAAGTGCAACCCAAAACAATGCAGCTCTTTGTGTTACAAGGAATGGTGCTTCTTAATTTAACGTTTTATAGTTTTGCCACTCTCCAATAATTACCTCATTTGTTGGTTAAAATGTGTTAGTAAGATGTTACAGTACAGCGCTCGTTATTTAAAGGGAAATGAATGCAGGTGGAATGCAGAGATACACTGAGTATGTGGGAAAGTGTGTCTAAAGACCCTGACAGATACAAAGCATCAGACACTCGTGTCAAGAAATGCACCCATTATTTTTAACGGCTGTTGTCAAACTGGAGGTGTCAAGGGGGCGCGTCATAACTTGTTGACGCATCTTTCAGAGCTCGGGTCTATTTTCGAGCATTAATGCGGGTGGGCACAGACCACCAAAACACGAGTTCAAACTTGAATTGCAGTGTTTATGTAGCGCATGTTGGTGTTTTCACTTGTTTGACCGTTTGACTTTGTTTCTCTTTTTAGAAACACTGGCCAGTTTTTTTTTTTTTTTTATGAAATAGACTAAGGTCCGCACATTTCCTGAAAAATTATACATTTGTCTGTGAAACTGCTGCATTAAAGTCAACATGCGCTTTAAATGCCAAAATATGAATTGGTGTACAAGGAGAATGGAGTACAAAAGTACCATGTTCTATATGGCAAACTAGCTCAATATAATATAGATAGAGATGCTTTGACATGAACAACGTGTGACATTGCAATGATGCAATTGCATTGACGTTTTCTGTCTGTCAGAGAGCCATAAGGGGTTTGCTAAAAAGCTACAACTGCCACTATACTGTCTGGTGTTAATAAAAAACACTAAGAGCAAGCTTTGCTTCTCCAGTGTTGAAACAGGAAAGATACTCTTCGCCTCTCCTTTCATCGCCGTAGGGCCCACTGGGCTCCTGTCAGGATGTGAACTTCAGTGGTGTGATGGTGTTGAATGTCCTCGTAATGAACTCTCTGCTGCTGTCTTGAAGCGCCGGGCTCCAGGCATCGGATACATCTAGCAGTTAAACCAACCCACAATCAGAGCACCACAGCTGGGTTAGGGATGGGGGGCTTTCTTCTAGCTGTATGAACAGATAGCAAGATATCTCGATGAGAATAATCTGATTTACGAGTTCCAATCTGGATTCAGAAAATCTCATTCCACTGACACATGCCTTCTCTATTTGACTGACCAAATCAAACGCGAAGCGAATGACGGCAAATATAGCGGCATGGTCATGATGGACCTCCAGAAGGCATTTGACACCGTAAATCATTCTATTCTGATTGAGAAACTAAAAGCCATCGGTCTTGACAGCGCAGCAGTGAGTTGGATGCAATCTTACCTGGTGGGGAGGGAACAGGTGGTGGAGATTAACGGTACCCTGTCCCCCCCCCTCCCAGTAAGCTGTGGTGTTCCTCAAGGTAGCATACTGGGACCTCTGTTGTTCCTAATATACGTGAACGACATGGCATCTGCTTGTGACTGCAACCTGTTCCTGTTCGCGGATGACTCGGCTCTCCTAGTCTCGGGCAAGGACCACTTGCAGGTTGAAAAGACACTTAACTCTGAACTGCACATGGCTTAATGACAACAAATTATCAATTCACCTGGGAAAAACTGAGTCCATCCTCTTTGGATCAAATCATAACCTCAAAAAAGTCTATAACTTCACAATCAAAGTGGGTGACAAGGTCATAACACGAAAAAACGAAATCTCTTACTTAGGATGTATCCTTGAAGCTAATCTTTCCAGTGAAAAGATGACTTCTAAAGTAATAAATAAAATCAACCAACGAACTCGTTTCCTACAGAGGATCGCCCCAATGGTCAATTTCAACACAGTGAAGACCATAGCTGGTGCAATAATCCAGCCCCTCTTTGACTATGGAGTCCACGTATGGTATCGTGACGCCCCACAAGCCCTGAAAACTAAACTCCAAACAGCCCAAAATAAACTAATTAGGGTCCTGCTTAACCTTCCCTATCAGACTCACCTCACCACTACTCACCAGTTAAGAGTGAGGTGGCTCAGAGTAGATGACAGAGTACAGCAACTTGCAATGGGCCTGGTGTACAAGATACACTACACCACTATGATACCCAAGTACCTGTCAAAATACTTTATAAACATTAAGGATGTCCATAATTACAACACCAGAGGCAGCGCCACAGATCACTTTCAACCCAGAGTCAAAACCAACAAAGGGTCAAACTCTTTTTTCTGCTATACCACCAAAATGTGGAAAGCCTTACCGAAGGTCATAAAGGAGTGTGGATCACTAGCATCCTTTAAAATTGCCCTGAAAAACCACTTACAGGCAGCAGCCGTTCGCAACTGGTAAAAAAACTAACCTAGCCCAACCCTACCCTCCCCTGCCCCTTCTTTGTATATACTTACTTACTAACTGTTTAGACTCTTTTTTTGTTCTCTCATTTTTTCATTTTTTTACATATCTACTGCATAGTACTGTGTTCTATTCGTCTGTCATTCAATGTTATATGAGATACTTAAATGGTTTCCTGTGGAAATAAGCTTAGTCTTTTCATGGATCTCCTTTTAGAAGACCTTGTACCAGTGAACTGTACCGTCATGAAACTGTACCTTTTCCTATGCAAACTTCTAATAAAGTCTTCCCTGGTTCTCTGCCTGAAATCAGGGGCCATCCCCAAAACCCCATCCACCCCACCCAATTCAACACTTCCTGGGCTGCAAGCAGACGTGGAAGGCTGAGCCGGCCAGTCCTTGAAGGCGGGGATGAAGATGACGATTAACATGTTTTCCAGGCCCCCAGCTTTTATGACCTTGGTTTTCAACAATCTTCTCATGACAAGCGGCTAATGTTTTGCCCTGGCTGTGGTAATGCTGTAACTCCTGTTGCTTGTAGAGAGAGAAGCTAAGATCCCACTGTGGGATAAAGAGAAGAGAATGCTGTGGACGGGAATGTCTGCCTGGCGGGGGAGAGAGATGAAGACAGCGATGGAGGGGATGGAGACAGTAATGTCAAGGGATAAGGAGAGGCAGAAAAAACAGAAAAGAAAAAGTAATAGAGGGTGGAGAAGAGATGGGCAGTGACGATGTCTGGGGACATCAACAAATAATAGGCCATGTTATAGGAGGGAGATGAAAGGGAAGCGGGATGCTGAGGGGATTGTAAGATGGACAGATTGGGGGAGGTTGTGGGGGCGCAGAGAAAGAGAGAGACAGAGAGATGTATGAGGAGGCCTCTGTAAACCAGAGGGAGTTTGAAAGTGTTGAGTAGAAACAGGATATGCATATGTCTCCCCTCCCCAATAGTTTTACCAGAAACATCATCTTATGGTGTGGTCCAGTAAACTGCTGTTGTAGCTACATACTGTAGTAGTGTATACTGTATACTCTTAACCACTCTTAACCCTATACGTGTATACTTTGTTGACTGGTGCCCCCAACGGTCTGTAATAGGCCGGCAGAATCTTTGCAGAATGTTTGCCCAAAAAATAGGGAAGCTAGGGTTCAAGTGTTTAAGCCCTAGCATTGCTGTTCTGGGGGGAACGGTCGCATTAAATAACAGATCTACAAGCTTGCAAAGTATTGTGAGCTTGTAGATCGGCTTTTGGCGAAGAGATTTGGTGTAGAGGGAAAAAAGTACAGTGCCAACTCAGGTCCGTTTTTACCAAGTACTTACTAGTGTTTCTCAACAGGGGCAGCACAGCCCCCCAGGAGGTGTACAGAGAAGTTTGGGGGTAAATGCAAGCAATATTTGGGGAGGAATTCTTTTATATTTGGGGAGGTATTTTTTGTAATTAACTCTGCAGTCAAATGAGGCATGGTTTCGGAATTGTGTGTAGTTGCACGTTTTTTATTGGCTAGATTTGTAAGTGTTGAATGGGGTTTGTACAGGTGGAAATCGGAAAGGCTACTAAATCCTAATTTATACTCTGTTGTACGACGGTGTTGCTTGACGAAAATAACACATCTACGTACAAGCCAACAACTTGTCGGTTACACACCGCTATTCCGGCGCACCCCTATTTCGAACGTTGACTTCCATTATTCGTAATAGCGGTGGTTCCAATTTTTATATAAGACCCCGCTACTCCGAATAGCCTATTATTTAGGCTATTATTTAATATTTAGTCCATGAGTCCCTATAGTCCGTTCACACCGTTCGAACGGCGCAGTCCGTCTCTCTCTCTCTCTCTCTCTCTGTCTCTCTCTCTCTCTCTCTCTCTCTCTCTCTCTCTCTCTGTCTCTCACTCTCTCTCTCTCTCTCTCTCTCTCTCTCTCTCTCTCTCTCTCTCTCTCTTAACTTCTGTATCAATCTTGTGATTACAACGTAATAAAACAATATATGTTGAAATGTAACCATCATGCCTGCATCAAAGATAGGCCGCCGCCTACAGCCCTCCAATAAGCCACTCACACATTCAGAAGAAGGCCTTTCTCTCTCCTAAATGATTCTAATTTCACTGTCATGTCAAGTCAGCAGCAGAAGTAGGCATTTATATGAGCATGAATTCATTAATTATTTCAGACTTCGCGCTAGGATTTTAAACTGCCGGTCACCGTGACCGACCGACCTGATTAAAATTTACCGGACATAATAATTGTAATGTAGCCTATACATTACAAGCAGATGCACAAACAGCCAATAGTCAACAGTTAAAGTATTAGGCCTACTGCATTGCATGGGACTGAAATTGAATGAAAAGTAGGCTAAAAAAAGAAAGAAAAAAAAAACAGCTTCAATCTTGCATAAGGGAATTCATTGGACTATAATCGCGCAGGCTGTGTCTGCATGTGGCACACTGCTTTCACAATCATGTTTCATGCCAACAATACAATACCATGTCTTGACAATTGCGTGGGTCTGCGCAATTGTTTCATAAGGTTGATACTTGATAGATGAGCAATGAATTAAAAAGGCTACTCAGTACTCACTGTCGAGTGGTGACACAGTCAGTGCATCCATGCGCACGTTATGCAACTTTGGGAGAGTTTAAAAGACTTTGGTGGTGTTCTTCCTACTGTCTCCACTCCATCTCCTCATAAAGAACTTAAATCAATTGTATCATGTTTGTTCATGGGTTGATTGTTGACCGTGCGTGCATTCCTTAATTCCCATGGCTTTACATGCATTGCGTGCATGCATCGCAAACTGAAATGAGAGAGACAGAGACATAGCGGGCGAGAGAGAGAGAGAGAGAGAGAGAGAGAGAGAGAGAGAGAGAGAGAGAGAGAAAGAGAGAGAGAGAGAGAGGAGAGAGGGGAGAGAGGGGGGGGGGGGAATGAGCGCAAGGGGAGAGAGTCCTATACAAATCATTGAGAGAGGGAATGGGTGATGGGTGTTTTTAAGTAATGAGCGCGAGAGGTGAGGTGAGAGAGGGGGGGGGGGGAGAGAGTCTTATATTCGGAATAAAGGTGTCTTTCAATTTTGTTTCGGAATAGGGGTCCGTCGGAATAACGGTGTTTCGGAATAGCGGACCGTCCCCCAACTGGTCAAGATGACATGTTAGCACGTAGATGATACTGACATGATACATGATACCGACCATGATACTGACATAATACCGACCATGATACTGACCATTATACTGACATCATGCTGACCATGATGCTGACCATGATACTGACATGATACCAGAGAGAGGGGACTCGAGTGAGAGACACATACTCGAGTCGCCAAAATGAGACTCTAGACTTGACTCGCCCCTCAAAGACTCTTCTAGACTTGCCTTGGACTCGAGCTCAAAGACTTGTGTACAATCATTCTTTTATGTTTTATTTGATGCATTAATTAATGACAAGCCCGACAAATATTGTCCTTTCCTTGTCTTTCCTTTTCTCTCCGCTGCACAGCCTTAGTTTCAACAATGTAACATGGCGAGGGGAGCACAAACAGCTGCTGCGCATGGAGCCTAAATAACATGTACATATTAAAACTGCGAAATTAAACAAATATGTTTGGCTTAGCATCCGCTATATAATGTCAGTTATATATATATTAAAAAATAAAAAATAAACCCTCCCTTTTTTATAAGACTCCAGACTTCACTCTTAACTCGTGGCTAAAGACTTGAGACTCGACTCGGACTCCACCCTCAAAGACTCGAGACTCAACTTGGACTCGACCCCAAAGAATCGAGACTTGACTCGGACTCGAGCTCCAAGACTCGTGGGCATCTCTGCATGCTGACCATGATACTGACATGATATTGACCATGATACTGATTGACATGATACTGACATGAATGATACTGACCATTATACTGACATGATACAGACATGATACTGACCATGATACTGACATGATACAGACATGATACTGACCATGATACTGACTGACATGATACTGACATGATACAGACATGATACTGACCATGATACTGACATGATACTGACAATGATACTGACATGATACAGACATGATAGTGACCATGATACTGACATGATACTGACCATGATACTGAGATGATACTGACATGATACTGACCATGATACTGACATAATCAGGGGTTGACACTAAGGTCTCAGAGGCACTTGCCCGTCGGGCAAGTACAGGTCATGTTCTACTTGCCCAAAGGTCATGTAACATTGCCCAAAAAGTAAATCGTCCATTATAAAATGATAGGTAAGATTTTAATTACCACTCAATTTAACTCAATAACAATTTGTAATCATACCTCAATACCTCCAAATCCAAATACCTAGGTAGTTATGATTGCTATGGTTTCACACTTTGTCATTTTATATATTTTTTATGGCCACATTCACGTGTTTAGACAGATATCTTGTGTTGTGTTTATAGACGGTTGCGTCCCCTCTCAAATGAGCACTTGCCCAGTCGGGCAACCTGAAAGCAAACTTCACCTGCCCCAAAGTTTTATTTACCTGCCGGGGGCAGGTGGGCAAGCCTTAGTGTCATTGCCTGCATAATAATTAACATCACCATGTTGCGTCACAGTGATGTCAGATCGAGGTGAAACTTTGCACACACACACACTCCCTGGATGCCAGAGTAGAAACTCTGCCCTAAATTTTACATATCTGACTTTTATAGACCCAGCAGGATTTTTGCTAAACACTTTTTTTTTATATTACTCCTACAGACTTGTCCAAACATAACATAACTCAGTACACATTATCTCTATAGTCATTATGATCAACACAGATCTGTCCGATTTTTCATATTCCATCCTTATTGGCTAAGATTGCCATCTAAAGTTTGCAGGATGGCTCGTTTTGAACAAAATGCCTCAAATCATGAACAGTCCCCGATTGCCGTGAAACTTTACACGCACATTCCCACTAGGCAGAGGAAGAAATGCCACCCTTTTCACATTGTCCTGTTATAGCGCCTCCAGCAGACGGATTTTTGCTACACACATTTCCTATATTACTCCTACAGGTTTCGTCCAAACAGCACGCAAATCGGTAGATATTATCTCTATAGTGATCAAGACGGATCCATCAGATTTTTCATATTCCATCCTGATTGGTGAATTCCGAACATTGCTGTCATTAATGACATTTTAGTTCTGACTCACATTTCCCAGTCCTGAATGACAGAATGCAAATGCAGATCAGAGTAGATTGCACTAGATCAAGATACAGTATAATAAATGATGTGAAGGGATTACTGATAACACTCAAAGCAAAGGGACGGACAGATGGTTGGAAGGACAGTGACTCACTCAGGCAAATATTCTAAACATGGTTCAATCTATAAAAACACAACAACACTAGTAAGATGCCTCAGGGCGACAAGCGACCTCGCCCTAAAGGGCAAGGTCGTGCCATATGTCTTGGCCATCTGGCCAGTGATGTATATCGGACCAGTTACCCATAGAGACCCCTGGTACCCATATTATGGA
>NC_137818.1:21647386-21654886 GCF_963921795.1 Nannobrachium achirus
AAGCTCACAGCGCGGCACTCGGTGCCGCGCTGTGAGCTTGTATATCTGCTATTTTTCAATAGTTAACATTCATGGGGGGCCCGCAGTGAATCCTTGTACCCAGGGCCCAGAATTTGGTGTGACGCCCCTGTGCGTGGACACCAGACAGACATGTGGCTCATCTTCCCTGCATACAGTTTATTCCAAAATTGGCATAATTGGAATAAGTGCATAATAAGCGGCTTTAGTTGTATCCTTGGGGCTAAGGCGTGTGTTTTTTGCTGCGTCTCCAACCCAAACACAAACACGCCACCACTGCTTATTTGGCCCGTGTATCTCTTGTGTATATCTTTAGATTGGGAGTGTGTATTTCTATTGTTGTGTTTCTTAAATGGGGGCACTAGCATTGGTACCTCTCTACTTTGGGGTACTGCTGAGGTACTCAGAAAGTTTCAGTTGTTTTAGTCTTATGTCGTTTTATGAACAATATTATTCCATGTGCATTAAAATCTCTTAATCTGGAAACGTACATACAATCTTGAATAAATGTTTAAAGCAGGGGTCTTCAAAGTTTTCAGGCCAAGGACCCCTTAGTTGAGAGAGAGAGATGAAGCAGGGATCCCCCCACAAACTTTTCATAGCTTCCACATAGTTACATCGTTTGACAGCACGATCATCAGTGCATTTTGGATTCATGTCTATTTGTGTTTTCAGATATTTAACCACTTGAACCGTCAATACATAATAAACTTGA
The DNA here is from genome assembly GCF_963921795.1 of Nannobrachium achirus. Taxonomy (NCBI): domain Eukaryota; kingdom Metazoa; phylum Chordata; class Actinopteri; order Myctophiformes; family Myctophidae; genus Nannobrachium; species Nannobrachium achirus. The sequence goes on from NC_137818.1 coordinate 21,648,120, forward strand.
CCTTTCACTCTGTACTTAGTCTGCTCTTTTTCCCCTCTACACCAAAGCTCTTTGCCGAAATAGCCGATCTTCAAGCTCACAACGCCTCACAGCGCGAGGCGGTGTGAGCTTGTAGATCTGCTATTCTTTGGCTAAAGTTCTCAGAATATTGACACTAGGGTTCAAGAGATTAATATAAAAAAGTAGAAAAAAAAACTTTCTATCACTCAAAGATTTGGAGGACCCCCTGTAGTAACTCTGAGGTAGGGTAAGTGATTCTTATTTCTATATTCTGATACTCATTGATCTGTACTCATTGCTATAGATTGTTTGCTCAGTACCAGCAGTCTCCATGTCTCTCCAGCTCCTTATTATACATAAAATGTATTCAGGATAACAATTTACCAATCAGGATAGAGAACTCATTGAAAACAATTAAACTATTATAATTGGAAGTAATGACACAAATAAATGAGCAGAAAAAAATTGGAACTAGAACACTATAAACATTAAGCTGATGAATGGGTACTCTCTCATGACTGACAGGGAGACCCCTGTTACTGAAAACACTCTATAGCAATGATTGATGATTGTAGAGCTTTACCTTTTAACAAAAAACAACAGGTTTTAACCGAAAAATAACACTTACCCTACCTTTAATAAGCCAAATATTTTCAATACAACCAAATGCCAAAATACTTAAAGCTGTACTGTGGAAGCTGCTCAACTAGTGGTCAGTAGCGGTAATGCTTTTTTCGGCCGTTTTTCGCCCGGAGTCGCCGACCACCGCGGCCGCCGCGACCACCTCTGCCTCGCCGATATGCATCCGTAGAGCCCGGGAGACGGCTCTACGGACTCATTTTTAGACCAGGATTGAGGGAGTAGCAGGCAAGATTCCTTCACCAATGAAAACACAGTTGCTGAGGGAAGCTACTTCCAGAAGAGACAGCAAGACTCGCTGTGATTGGCCGGTGGTGTATGATCCGCGCTGTGATTGGCCGGTAGTGTATCATGTGGGAGATGGCATAATTTTGCCGGGAAATACAGCCCCTGTCAAGGCTATGTAGAAAACATATAAAGAAAAGGCTTTTGGGGCTGAAATTAACGGAGTGGGTGTTCTAAAACTTTAGCGATTTAATAGTTAGGACAATTTTAAGATTTGTTTTATTAAAAAAGTTACATAGTATAACTTTAAGCCACCCACCAATACAAAGTTGCCAAACAAAAAGAAACACCAACGATCGATAAGGGGACCAAAAGAAAAGCTGCTAGAAAACACAAATAATTCCTCAGTATGAGGAAGATAACGATTATCTTTGGATTTGCACCTCTATATTGTGTATGTCTTTAGATTTGGCTAGCGTGCATCTCTATATTGTGCATGTCTTTAGATTTGGTGTGTGCATCTTGTATGTTTTTTAGATTTGGCCAGTGTGTATTTCTATATTGTGTATGTTTTTAGATTTGGCCTGTGTGTATTTCTACTGTATATTGTGTATGTGTTTAGATTTGGCCACTGTCCTGTGTTTATAAATCTAGAGTATATTATGTTTATCTTTAAATTCAGCCTGCTGTGTATCACTTTACAAAGTGTTTTTCAGACATATATTTTGATATATCTTAATCTCTCATCGTGTGGTAAGTTGGGTTGTTTCATGTCCAGACAAGCTACAATCAGCCTGCCAACCAGCACAGCGGGGAAAGGAAAGAGGACAGAGAGAGTGATGACAGCATCACAACAACTGAAATACACAAGATACCCACAGACGCATGCACACGCTCACTTACACAAGCAGACATTTACTATACGGGATTACACACACATGCGTGTGCGCACACACACACACACACACACGCACACGCACACGCACACGCACACACACACACACACACACACACACACACACACACACACACAGCCTACTGTACGCACACACACAGTGGCTGCGGTGAGGCAAGTCATCATATCAAACACTGACTAAGTCAACACATTATAGCCGCAACACTGTTACTGTACCAGTAAAAACCCAGCTAGTGATTTATCACGTATCGGCTCCTGCAGTATGCATTGCACATGAGTGGATCTTTAGTCCATAGCTGAAAGTCACAGAGGCATTTAGCATGGAATGAGCAGGCATGTCTACGCATCGAGTTGCATTTTTTGATGCACTTGACACACCAGCATGTATGCAGTGGAGATAATTATAAGTACTAAGTACAAGTACATACTTTTTACTCCACTGCAATTATTTGAAAACTTTAGTCACTACTAGTACTGTGTAGATTTAAACTATTATATTATATAAAAAAAAACACTTATTAACCACTTAACCCCTATTTTAAGACAATTCAAAAATAGCCGAATTACACGCGCACACGTGTCGCATTCGAAAATATACTTTGTACTTTTAGTCAAGTAATTTTGAACACAGGCCTTCAACTGTACTTGTACTTGTTTACATTGCGGTATTGCTATACTTTTACTTAAGTAAACATCTAAGTACTTCTTCCACCAGGGCACACCAGCAGCACGTATGACACGCATACTCAGCATGCACACACACGCATGCAGAGAGACATGACTGACTGACGTGGAGACAGAGACACAGACAAACACAGACAAACATCCCTTTGAAGAAGCACCTGTCAAACTCTGATCTTTAGCAGCAGTCACATGCAATCAAGGAGAAGCTGATTTGCGCAACACCTCTGGATTAAAAGTTTTCCACAATCTGGAAACCTTACAACAGAGTAGTGCAGTAGTCATTTTTTGATTTGCCAACAGCAAAAAGCAGTTCGAAAAAACAGCTCCATAATGGGTGCAACAACGGTGGTGGGACAACGGAATGCTGCCCACGTCCCGCAATGCCCCACAGTCTAAACGCAGTAGGTTACAAAATGTCAAACAACGTCAGACCTGATCTCTGTTATATAATACGCTTCTTCTCCAACGTTGTGTAAAGTTGTTAGGATAGAATACATCCACTGTGGAGCTAACGCAAAACCCACTAAATTGTGATGTCTCAGTGTTTTCCATACTCTCCTCCAGGGACATGCTGGGCCCCCGATTCAGCCCGGGAAAAAGAATTGGAGAGGCCCTCATTGCGCGCTATAGAGAGAGATCTCTCTCTATAGCGCTGCTGTTACTCAAAGATTTGCCATTTCAGATCATGACAAGTGACAAGCCAGTGGGCCAATTACATGAGTTAAATTTTGACGTTGTTGGGTGGAAACCTTGTATGTCCAAAACCGTTTGTTTTGTATTTGAAAGTTTGTTTATTTAATAATAATAATAATAATAAAGCTTTATTTGTATAGCACCTTTCATGACATGAAATGCAGCTCAAAGTGCTTTACAGAGCAGAAAATGAAGCACAAGTGCTTAACAGAAAAAATAAAATACACATGAATACAATAAAGCAGAAAAATAAAAACATAAAATATTGACGAACAATTTCAGAACAGCGTGGACGTCAATAGCATCAAAGAGATTAAAAAATTCAGCTAAAAGCAAGAGTAAAGAAATAGGTCTTGAGCTGTGCTTTAAAGCTATCCACAGAGGCTGCCTGTCTTAGGTGTAGTGGGAGTTTATTCCAAACTGTCGGTCCATAGAAGCAGAAAGCTGCTTCACCATATTTTTTACATTTCATTTTAGGCACATCGAGTAGGTCAGCACTAGAAGACCTGAGTGGGCGTTTTGGAACGTATCTATGCAGGCAGTCATAGAGGTACGAAGGTGCCAGACCATTTAGAGCTTTATAAACAAGTAAAAGAATTTTAAAATCAATCCTAAAAACAACCGGGAGCCAGTGTAGCGACGCTAAGACTGGAGTAATATGTTCTCTCATCTTAGCTTTAGTTAAAACTCTGGCTGCCGCATTTTGAACAAGTTGTAGACTGTCAGTTGTTTTCTTTGGCAGACCAGAGAGAAGTGCGTTGCAGTAATCAAGCCGAGAGAAAACAAAAGCGTGGATCAGCGTTTTTGCATCGTCCAACGTCAGATAAGCTCTAATTCGCGCAATATTTCTAAGGTGAAAGAAGGCAATCTTCTTGACATGATTAATGTGTGTATTAAAATTTAATTCAGCATCAATGATCACCCCCAGGTTCTTTGACAGGGACAGTACTCATTAATGGACATGTCATTTTCACTTCAATGTAAATGAGCCAGAGTTAGCCACAGGCTAATTTTCATCTGTAGTCCCTGGACCTTAGTGGTGATCAACCCCCCAGCCCAACCCTTGATGCCAAGCAGGGAGGCATTGTTGGGTCCCATTTTTATAGTCTTTGGTATGACAATTAATCGTCTAGCAAAATGTAATAATGGTGACAACTCTCTGTATCAAACAGTCCACCTGTCCCCAGGTGTCATAATGCAACCCTCTCAGGTCTGGACACCTCAAGCTAGAACTTTGTCCGCAAATGTGTAAGATTTGTTTCCCCGTATAGTAAATCCCTGCTTCATCATACAGGATGTGTGAAAAGCACAAAACTAGTGAAAATAGCCGGTTCTTGTAGATCAGCTATTTTCACTAGTTTTGACTGGTACAGTTACAGTAACAGTGTTGTGGCTATAATGTGTTGACTTGGTCAATGTTTGATATGATGACTTGCCTCACCGCAACCACTGTTTTGTGTTTTCACTAGTTTAAAGGGATATTTCACTTTAAAAAAAAACTTTTGGTCATTTTATCATCTAATCAGGCTTTTATTAACACCCTGAACAGATTTTAAATAGCTTCATTCAATATTTAGATATTTGATGTAAATGTTATCAGGGCCTCCAGGCCCAAGGCCTCTCTACACACCCACTGTAACTTCAAACTCCATTTTAACCATGATAGATTCATTAAAAACACCCATTATTTTTTCTGGTGAGTCATACTACCCTCCTAATACATTTATTTTTAATAATTATTTGGGAAAATGAAAAATATTTAATACAAAAATTAATTATTAAAAATAAATGAAAAAAGTTATTGAAAGAACAGGGCCTGCTCACGTATTAGGAGGTTAGTATGACTCACCAGAAAAAAATAATGGTTGTTTTTAATGAATCTATCATGGTTAAAATGGAGTTTGAAGTTACAATGGGTGAGTATTTTTTAACTCCTGTTTTATTCTTTAACTCCTGTTTTATTCTTGTTATTATTGAATGTTTTATCTCTTTTGTACTCTTTCTTAATTATTATTATTATTTTCTTTTTCCTAATAAAGTTGTTGCTCTTAGCTTCCCTCCCCCTAGCCCCCGTAGGCCCAATGTAAAGCGTCTTTGAGTACTCAGAAAAGCGCTATATAAGTGCCAGATATTATTATTATTATTAGTATGTGGAGAGGAACTGGGCATGGAGGGCCTAGTAACATTTACATCAAATATCTAAATATTGAATGAAGCAAATTAAAAACTGTTCAGGGTGTTCATAAAATCCTGATTAGACGAAAAAATGACCAAAAGTTTCTTTTAAAGTGGAATATCCCTTTAATACCAAACGAATGGTTTTGCACATACAAGGTTTCCACCCAACAACGACGACTTGCTTTGTGCTGTCTTTGTGGGATGGAGCTCCTTCCTGTTGTAGTGCTCAGGACTTCAAAGAGTTTCAGCCCTCTGGATGTAAAGAGTCATCACAAAGGCCAAATTGATGGAGACTCACTTTCAAAGTGTGGTGGCCCCTCGCGCAAGAGCTATAGGCAAAATAACAGTTTCCAACTTTTATCCGTGATGTATCCATTTTTGAGTCACACCACCACCAAAGTAGTTCTGATGCTAAACTGATGATCTAATAACACATAAACACAATATTCATTTTCTACTGAATTGTCATCAAGAGGCCACACACATACACATGCACCTAAACTTAGCCAATCTACAAGCTAGAATAGAAAATTTGGTGAAATCGATATGCACTGAAATCGATATGCACTGTCTAATCCTAAACCAACCTGAAGCTTAATGTATAAGCCTCTAACTTACAGTAAAAAAAAACTTTTGTCCATAGCAACATTCATTTATCTTTTGAGGACCAGTGAAATTGTCCTCACAATGTCTATTTCTAAATGCATATTATACTTGCACACACAAGCAAACACACACACACACACACACACACACACACACACACACACACACACACACACACACACACACACACACACACACACACACACACACACACACACACAGTACACGCATGCGTGCACACTCACACACTCGCCAACGCACGCACACGTATCACAAACATGCACACTGGTGCTAACATAGGGAAAGCTGTAATTCAGCTTCAAAGGGAAACCTGAGAGGGGTCATGAATAATCACAGACGTCGTTGTCTGCAGGGAGAACAGCAGTGCCCATCTGCCCAACATACACACAAGACTAGTTTATATGGTAGAGGCTGTTTCTGGTAACGCTGCAGGCTTTGTTTGGACGGTGCATGCCTGCGTGAGTTTGAGGGATATATTCAATTAGACAATCCCCCGTTCTACAACTGTCAACCCTATTTTTGGCATGGCGTTGTTATTATTATAGGAGAAAATGTACCCCACAAACTGGAAAAAGCTCACAGCTTATAGACCGTTGCAGAATAAAATAAGGTTGGACAAGATGATATGCTCTGAACTATTGTGTTGAGTGTTGTTGACCACATAATAAGATCGGGAGTGTTAAAGGTATTGTATTTCTTTTCCTTTTTTCCTGAAACGAATCGTTTTTTTGTATCACTTCCAATTTCACTCGTTTATCCTGTATCATGTAGGCCTCAGTTCTCTCTCCTGTTTGGCTGAAAATGG
>NC_137818.1:21657386-21662386 GCF_963921795.1 Nannobrachium achirus
CTGATCCTGTGTGACATGTTGCGGTCGTCTCCTGGAATTCTGTGTCCCCTGGAGGGGGGACCCGCCGGGCCGCTGGCTGCACGGTGACTTCAATTGCAATTCAGAACAGAAGCTCCACTTTCACTTAATGACAGGTATGAAGAACAACTTTCGGAGTGGCACATCTGACTCTGTTCCACACCACCCACACACACTCAACACGCACGCACGCGCGCACACACACACACACACACGCACACACACACACTCAACACGCACGCACACACACACACACGCGCGTGCACACAGACGAACACACACACAGATGCACACGCACAGAGTATATACACACACAAACACTCACACACACACACACGCACACACAGTATATATATACACACACACACACACACTCACACACACACACCCGCACACCATTTCACTTAACTGCAAAATCAAACAGAACACAGAACTCACCACCCTATAAGGGCTCCCTCTCCCAGCTCCCTGGTTTAAGTGAGAAAAAGTTCCACAGAAAGTCTGCCAACAGTATATTCCACACCTCTCACACACAACACTCTCCGGTGTCCCAAGGCAGCAGATATTATCCCAAAGTGCAAATCCCCCTGTGCGCTCCTGCCTGTTAAAGCTGTGAATCCAGGTCTCGGGCCATCCACTTCTGTCTGTCTCCCACCCACACTCTTTGGGAAATGGATTGTTCTGAAAGTTTAGTGAGAGAAGTCCCAAAGCCTGCTCCCACCCTCCTGCGTGGCTCGCCTGCAGGTCCTAGTGCCTACCCACTTCTTCCACGCCCCTCTCACCACCACACGTGCGCGGCTCGCTCACTAGTCGACTCGTACCTTGCTGCTGTTAGTCATTATACAGCCGCCGCCGGTCCTTATATTCCTCCCGAGAAGCGGAATGTGATTGATGGTCTCGCGACACTTTGACCCAGTGGATGACTCAACTTCCTCCTCTACCAAAGCGGGGATCAGACTTTTTAATATAGCGGCGTCTCGTGACGTCACGCATAACCTTGGGTCTGAACAAGCTCGCTGTGAATACACCTGAGTCACTTTTGGCCAGGACATGTGCCAGTACCGCATCCCATACTAGTACCGATACCGTAGTCGCATGGTACCGAATAGGTATACCGCATTGCAGTGTTGTGTAACTTGTGTGATCTAGAATCAGCACAAAGTAAGGCAGCACTGTAAATGGTAAATGGTGCACTTATATAGCGCCTTTATCCAAGGCGCTTTACAGAGATTGTGCATTACATTTACCCACACATTCATGCACTGATGGCAGAGGAAACCATGCAAGGCACTAACCTCTCATCGGGAGCAATTAGGGGTTCAGTGTGTTGCTCAAGCACACTTGGACACCAACTCTGGGGGAGCCTGGGATCGAACTTCGGTTACCAAGCGGCCACTCTACCCCTGAGCCACTGCCGCCCACGCCCACTGTGGCAGCAGGCTCTCAGAATGAAACCAAGTGTCGCCCTGTAGTACAACATTGTTCAAAAAAAGAAAATAATGTGCAATTAATGTTTTTTTTTTGTATGGTAAAGTATCACTTCTGGCACCGTTTTAGCAGTGGTTTAGTACTACGTTGTTCAAATTGGCCTTGGCCAACGACAAAGAAAGCTATTTATGTCATTGACCGTTTTTGTATTGAAAAGTAGGCCTATCGGTTTGGGCAGTTTAGCACCAATATCGGATAAAGCCCAATCGATACCCATCCATAAGTCTAGTCTGGACCTATACATACCCTTGGGGTTCGTGTCATTATTTCGAGAATAACTTCACTTTCGCAACATGGTGAACATTTGGCAAGAATAGCTGATCTACATGCTCACAACACGCCATGTTATGACCCGTTGCGGCGCATTGTGAGCTTGCAGATCGGCTACTTTCACTGAATAGATTTGGTTCAGAGGGAATAAAAGGAACAGACCAGATACAGTATAGAGCCCTATGGGACCATGATGGTAAGTGGTTAACTAAACAAGTCATTTTGAGAAACAACATTTGCCGGTGGAATTTGCGTTGGCGCTCGCAAAGCAATCACTGAGAATGCAGTGTGGAATCCAGCGAAATTCTGGCGTTTTACAAGAATAGAGGTTTGATGGTCCGCTGCAGGCAACAGCTGGCAACTTGCATTAAGGCGACTCGGGCAATTTGTCAATGAGAAATTATAAAGCAACAACAAGTGGAGCTGTTCACTTTGAAATCCTGAGAATTAACCACATGACCACGTCCCTAAAATGGGCATGACCTAATATGCAGAGATTTGGCAATAGGCAAACATACAGTGCTGTAGCTGATCTACAAGCTTGTGGATCAGCTATGTTTTGAGATTTTGTGTAGAGGGAAAAAGGAGGCGACCAGGTATAGACCCCTGGGGAACCCCGCCTACCCCGGTCATCTAAGTAGATTGACATCATTGTCTTTGCATGTCATAACAGGTGAACATTCGGCATTCTGAACATGACGTACAGTACAACAAAGTGGTTAAGTGAATGCTCAGGATTTTGCTGTGTGCCGTATATCAACTAGGCAACCATATTATCCCCTCACCCTGGGTAGGGAGACCAGCCACACCCTGTGCATTCAATAGGGGAGTACAGGCTCCAGTATCAAAACAGTCACTCTCACTGTCATCTCTCTCTCTTTCTCTCTCTCTGTCTCCCCTCTTTCTCTCTCTCTGTGTACCTCTTTCTCTCTCTCTCTCTGTACCTCTCTCTCTTTCTCTCTCTTGTTTACGCATCTTTGTTTTCCTGCCCTCTATGTCTTGCCATCTCACTATCTGTGGCCCTGTGTTCACGTGTTTGTGTGTGTGTGTGTGTGTGTGTGTGTGTGTGTGTGTGTGTGTGTGTGTGTGTGTGTGTGTGTGTGTGTGTGTGTCTTTCTCCCAGCTCTCTCTCTGACCTGAACGATATCACTGTCAGAGCCCCTGGCGCAGGGCAGACAGACATCCCACCCCTCCGCACCGACACACAGAGAGAGAGAGAGAGAGAGAGAGAGAGAGAGAGAGAGAAAGGAAGGATTGTGTGTCAGTGTCATCCTCTCCTCCTCTTCCTGGGAAAATGGAATTCCTTTGCGTTGGTTTGTGATGCTGTGTGTTAATGAGAAACTTTAACAGGCTGTAAACAGAGGCCCCGAGAGGAATAACTCAGGTGATAACTTGAGAAGGCTCAAGAATTTCGGAACGCCCGGCCCCACTCTGATCTCTGATCCACTCCAAAAAAAAGAAGAAAATAAAACGTCCTCCTCACAGCTCTTTGTGATGTGCGTGTCGAGTTGTGTTTGACAACTTCTGATGGAGTGAGTCTAGCTGTGTTTGTTTGTGAGGTGTGTGTGTGTGTGTGCGTGCGTGTGCGTGCGTGCGTGCGTGCGTGCGTGCGTGCGTGCGTGCGTGCGTGCGTGCGTGCGTGCGTGCGTACGTGCGTGCGTGCGTACGTACGCGTGTGCATATTTGTTCAATGTGTGCATGTGTGTGTGTGTGGGTGTGATGCTGTCAAATTTGCCTGGGTCCTTGTTATCAAGGCTGAGTCTGAAAGGGGAAACCCCAGACGCTGAGCTTTGACCCTGCGGCCCACTCTGGGCCGGCTACGGGTGAGAAAGGCTGAGGAGGGGTGAGTGCTTTGGGCTGCGAGGCTGGACCAGAGGTCAAGAGTGCACCAATATCCTCATATTTCAAGGATTCCAACACTGACTGGGACAAAGTCTTACGGATGCGTGCGGGTGTGTGTTCACAGCTGAAGTTAATACCTATATATACTCAGTTGTGTGCTTGTGTCACGCAGCAAAAATAGCCGATCTACAAGCTCTCTGTCGGCCATTTTCAGTGCACGACACCGGTAGAAATCAGGTATTGTGCACGCGTGTTAGAGTGTTAAATGAAATGGCAATCTGGGAGCCTATTTAGCAACAAAAAGAAAAAAGAAAATCCTCAGATTTTGCCCCTGGAGGCACAACCTCCTTTTCTGTGTCAAAAAGGAATTCGGGTTTGGCTCCACTGCTTCTATGTGTATTCCTACGAAAAACAACATTAAATGTTTAAGGCGCTGTTAGCAGAAGGGTCTTGAGAGATTAAAAATGTTAAATGGTGCCTTTATATAGCACTTTTATCCAACATGCTTTATATTGTAAAAAAAAAAAAAGAATCCAAAAAGGTAGCATCAAAAATGCGTTTGGGCTATGAGCCTTCATCAGAGAGAAAAAGGTCAGAGTTCACCAACAGCTGAAATCTTAAGTTAATCACCAAGGTTCAATCACTTGTAAGAACAAAAACTGATTTGATTGATTACATTAAAAACCATTTGAGGCATACAGTATATCAAACAGAGAGACATCAAAGACAGTCTTAACCAAAAAAGCATTTTAGGCTATAACTGTCATTCAGTCCATTGGGTGTCATAGTATTGAGTGCTTTATATTGTGCATCACATTCAGCCATTCCCACACTGATGGCGGAGGAAACCATACAAGGCACCAAGGGTCTTGCTCAGGGACACTTTGAAACTAATCCACAGGGAACCGGGAACCTTCTGATTCCCAAGTGACCAACCACACTACCTCCTGAGGCAACGCTGCACCTGTCAGTGTGTATGCATAGAGTATGACCTTGTTCCAGGCCCAGTCCTAAATGCAGGTTATTTACAATAAACAACAACATGGTTGCATGCAGCATGATCAAGTTTCTAAACCCTGGGGATTAGACTAAAGCCTGAAACATACTCTGCACACGTAAGTGAACAACAGTAACAACGGCTGGTCCAGCCGGCACAAACCGAGCAAATCCCTGCTGAACAAAAGTTCAGTTTTCTCTTACAAACCTATATTCCACTGCGCCTCAAGCCGAAATCAGGCTGTTGCGGTGTGTCTCACGAGCGGACACGTATAACTGAATAAAGAATTGAAACTTGAGCAACTCGGACGACTTGAGCCTTTTTTTATTTACTATAGGTCACAAGGTGCAAAGCACAGAACAAAAACGACGTTTCGATGTAAAGG
>NC_137818.1:21664886-21699886 GCF_963921795.1 Nannobrachium achirus
GGAGCGTCAGCGTGGCCCGTAGAGTAAATTTGTAGTGTACATACAAATACAAATACAAGCCTAATTTTCACCATGGCACTTTAACAGGCGAATAATCTGTATTGATGCTATCTGAGCGAGAAGCGGTTGGACAGGTTCCCACTCACCGCCACAAAGACACAGCTCCAGGCCCGCTCGCATCTCTACCGCTTATCTGCACACGCGCATGCACGCACGCACGCGCGCGCGCACGCGCACACACACACACACACACACACACACACACACACACACACACACACACACACACACACAGCGGTGTCACAGGGGGGGGGGGGGGGGGGAGTGGGACTGAGTTACTAGGGCCCAAGGTGGAGGGGGCCTTAATTATTTTATACTTTAGCTATTGAAAAATAGCAGATATGCAAGCTCACAGTGCGGCAAATCTATATGTGTGCAAATCTATATGTATCTTTTAAGCAAACATTTGTAACTCATATTTTGCTTCTGAAGGGTCCCTGGAACTAAATATTTTGAGATGGGGGTCCGTGGCCAAATACATTTTGGGGGTCCTTCACATGAAAAAGTTTGAGCACCACTGACATAGAAACATAGGTTTTTCAAAAAAGACTTGTTTAAAGACTTGCACAAATTTTCACGATTTAACAAAAATAGCAGATCTACAAGCTCACAGCGCGGCACCGAGCTTGTATATCTGCTATTTTTCAATAGTTAAAGCACAGAATAATCCAGTGAATCCTTGTACGCAGGGCCCAGAATTTGGTGCGACACCCCTGCACACACACACACACACACACACACACACACACACACACAAGATACAAGCATATTATACCTTCTTGCAAACGTGCGCGCACAGGACACACGGCGCACACACGCACATTCCTCATTTATCTCACTCATGACAGTGTTGATGTTGTGCCTCGCTGGTTCTTTGAGCATCGTGTGGTCGGCCATTTTGCGGCCCACAGGCTACGGAGCCGATGTTATAGATTACACTGTGTCTTTACATGCTGACAGACACGTCGAGAGAGATAGCGTCCAATGAGTGTGTGTGAGTGAGCGAGAGAGAGAGATAGAGATAGTGCACTGGCACACGGCACTCCCACCCACATCAGGTAAAACCATCAAAATAAATATTGTACACCACAATACAACCACACCCTGCATGTCTAAAAGTGCTAGAGGAAAAGGTCATGGGGTCACTCAAATAGTCAAGGTTCATCCTCCAGCGAACATTAATGCACCCTGCAGGTTTCATGGAAGTGTGTGCAAATGGCCGGGTGGTGTTAGAGGAAAGGCCAATGGGGTCTCAAAACCAATATGATTCATCCTCCGGGGAGTCTGAAGGTGCACAGCGAATTCCATGGCAATCCAGCCAGTAGTTTATGGAATATCCTGTTTAGGACTGAAGTGATGGGCAGACCAACAGGCCAACATCACCATCCTTAGAGTTAGAGCCCCTTCTTTCATACATGCATACTACAGTATACACCAGGGGAGCCCAAAAGGTAGATTGTGATCATTACCAGTAGATCACAAAGGCTGAACACGTAGACCACATGACAAAACATTATAATTTAAATAAATAAATAAATATGTATAAAAAAAATCACAAAACCCCTCTTTATGGCATTTGTAACTTAAATTAAGGTTGCTTGATTGATTGACATCAAGAAGGGCCTGTCAGCTCCCTTTGTGGCTTTTTTTTTCACACAGTAAAACACCCATGTGCTCAACAGGGACAATAATATCAGAAAGAAGAGATGATCCAAGCACTCCTAAAATAAATGGAGGGGAAGACGTCAATATTAAACAACGAGAAAAGTTAAAAAAAGCTGCAACATGATTTGACCAGATTGGTCTTCATCTGGGCAAGAGTTGAGAGTTGTGACAGTGAGGGTGCAAGGTGTCCTTGCAGTATGGATGGGCAACGTGACATTCTGTTTGTATAAGTTCTATGAACCTCCTTGACTTTAACCTCTGACATTACAGATGATTGGATGTATCTTTGGATGTCTCGCATTGTCTTGCACAAAGCATCCCATATTACACAACTTTTCTGTTGCGTCATTGTCGGGCCAAAACCTTGTACTGTATGTCCAAAACCTTTACTTTTCATGAAATGGAAAAAAAGTTATTATTCAGTTCAGTCACAAGCTCTTTTCTTTCTTACAATATATTTAACACCCACAGACAAACTTTAACAGTGGTGTACTGGAGGTGGGACACGGTGGAGCACACACTATAGTGGAGCGAACTAGTGTGTGACTGTGCGCGCACACGAACATGCATGGACCTGCACATGCGTACCCATGAGAGTGCATCTACAGTACCTCACGAATCAATCAAAAACAACCATTCACACTCTTTACCAAAGCTTCTACACCGACACGAATTAACATAGGAATGACCCTGGCTGGATGCATTTCAAGATGTTCAGAAGCAGTCCAAACTCCAAAGGCAATGTTTGGATGACATTCATTAAATGAATTACAGATGTGATGTCTCATCTGCAAGATAAATTCATATGACAACACTATCCCAAGTATCCCCATTATGCAAGTAAATAGAATACAATTTGGTATACTGTAATTAATAAATAGGCTTAACGTTAACCGCCTGCATGCGTGTGTGCATCTGCGAGTACTGGACCACTGCACTAAGACTTTCACTTTCATGTGACCCGTTGTGAGCATGTAGATTGCTATTTACTGTACATGACCCCGAAGTACAGTGTGGCACTCATTTACAAAAAAGAAGAAAAAAAAAAAAACATAACTAGAAAAAGAGTCTCAGCCAGGTAGGTTAGGTAGGTAGGTTATTGTGGGCCAGCAATGTTGATGGAATATGAAGAATCGGACAGGTCCGTCTTGATCACATGACTATAGAGATAATGTGTATACCGATTTGAATGATGTTCGGACAAAATCTAATATATATATATTAGGGCTGGGATGCGATTAAAATTTTTAATCTAATTAATTACAGGCTCTGTGATTAATTAATCGCAATTAATCACATTTTAATCGCACATCGATATTTGACCTGAGAAGCAATTTTTTTTTCAAGTAAAACATTTTGTTGTACGAGTGAATTAACGAGTGAGTTTTTTTAATCTAAATTTCACATCCACTGGGCCAAGCAAAGCGATCTGATCGGCTACTTCTCCCTTTGCGTTTGTTGTCCCTCTTGGTTGGTGCATCGCTATGATCGGTATGCCCGAAACTGAAGGTTCTGTGGTGCAAAAACTAAGTGCGATTAAAATGCGTTAATTTTCTTAATCGTGTTAATTTTCTGTAATTAATTAATCGCAATTAATCAGTTAAAGTCCCAGCCTTAATATATATATATATATATATATATATATATATAGGGTGGCATTTGATCTTTAATGCAGTGTGAATTTACATGCAAAGTTTCACCGCAATCAGTTTTTTGTTCAAAACGGGCCACTCCAAAGTTGGATGAACAGCTGGTTTTTTTTGGCACTTCAATGTTGTCTTAAACTGTTGATGTCCTCACAAGTAGGCCTACAGTAACACAAACGTGTGTGTGTGTGTGTGTGTGTGTGTGTGTGTGTGTGTGTGTGTGTGTGTGTGTGTGTGTGTGTGTGTGTGTGTGTGTGTGTGTGTGTGTGTGTGTGTGTGTGTGTGTCTGTGGCAGATGAATGGCCGTTCCTCCATGTGCATTGTTGGGTTGGTCCTCCTACACGCTCATCATGGCCTTGTGCTGACGCATCCCCGAAGCCTCTTCACTCATTGACTCCTCTGTCCCCTTCCTCCCACGGCCGCCCCGCCACGCAGAATCCTGCTATTGTCCCAGCCAAGGACGGACCGCCATGTACATACAGTACGCGGGCTAGCAAGCAAACAGCCCCGGCTGCACATCCACGCTCACTCTCTCTCTCTCTCTCACACGCACGCACGCATGCATGCACACACTTATGCACACGTGCACGCACACGCACACGCACACACACACACACACACACACACATACACACACACACACGCACACACACACACACACACACACACACAAACAAAGCATAGAGCAAATGGATTGAGAGACAGACATACAGAACGCACCGGAAGGTATCGCTATATTATAAAGACTCAGAGGTCTCAGAGGTATGCCATAGCAAATTGATAATTGGATATTTGATCACATTAAAAGTCTTTTTATCTATACCCAAGAGGTGCATATTCATCTGGATGTTCCCACATGTGGATATGGATGTACAGACTTCTCTCAAACTCTCCCAAACGAAACCCAGACATCTCTTTGGGCCTTCTTTGGTAGGGTGTGTCAGTATACTGTATGTGTGTGTGTGTGTGTGTGTGTGTGTGTGTGTGTGTGTGTGTGTGTGTGTGTGTGTGTGTGTGTGTGTGTGTGTGTGTGTGTGTGTGTGTGTGTGTGTGTGTGGGTGTAGGCCTATGTATGTTATGCTCAAGTGTACCGCATCTGCATTTGTGATAGTTTTTGTTTATGGTTTTTTAACCTTTTAGCCTCTCTCACCATTGTTTCTGCCATGTCCCCAGACATTTCGGCATTATGGTACAAACGTATCAACATCCGGTCTTGCGTAAATTCAACATCTCTGTCTCCAAAGCCAAAGGATGAGTGCACTTTAGATATTATTATTGGCTTCTGTACATCCAATCGTCTTCTGTGAGTGGAAAAACATTGTATGCTTCAAGCTTGGGTGATTTAGATTTTTCCAATATGACATGGATGAATTAGGGTGAATTATTCTAATCTAAAGTACAGTACCATACAAGGCCTTTCATTATTAATAATTGTTAACTTGTTGCTCATTATCAAGTCAGTGGTAATGTATAAAAATGCTTACAGTATCATCAAATAATATTTTTGCCCTATTTGTGGAGATAAGCCACCTACGGTCGCTTATCTCCCGATTAGGGAGTCTTACTGGTATACAGTAATATACAGCAAATCCATCCCCAACTTCACTTGTTATTTTATATTGTTTTGAGTTCTAAACGACATGGCACTCCCTCTAGCTCATTTATCTGCACAGGTGATAAGCACAACACACCTTTTCCATACAAGGTTAGCTTTAGTCTACATAATAATCAGAGGGCCGGTCCTGTGTCCATTACGATAAGACCTTTTGATAATCTAAACAGTGAAAGGGGAATGTGGCTGTATTTTCTGCAGCAGTGGTGCTAAGTTGTTTATTCAGCATCCAACAAAATCCTAGAGCATCAACTTCTCATTTATGGGTTTTCAAAAGAGCTTTTCTACACTTGGAAAACAAAATGGTTTGGAAAGAAGCACGATCAGCCCGATGAACCACAACCCTGGCTGTGTCTGTGTGCTGCTGTCAGTCAGGCCTCAACCAACCGCAAGCAACTCAGAGTCAAATCCTCTGTGTAAATGTGTACATGCAACTCAGGAGAGTGTGCACATGTCACCAAAGGGACATGTAAGGATAGAGATACCTGTAAATAATCACTGATTTTCCTGTGGACTGTCGTGATTGTTCATATAATACTGTATGAGAAAATTCAGAGAGGAAGGGGAATCAGTTCGAAGCTTGGATTTATAGGGCTAGGCAATATATCGATATTACATGAGACTACATATCATCTGGGTTATATAATATATTATGATATGGCAAAGTGTTGTCACTTAAGCCTTACTTACAAAAATGGTAGAAAATACCAAAAAAGCCAATTTACACTAGGCTGCAAGCAATGTGTAGATCGTCTATTTTAGCTTGGAAAAGTTAAAAAGAAAATCGACATTATCATTAGAATACGATATTATTGCCACTGTACAGTACATCGATATCAAGGTACCGTATTTGGTCCAAAAATATTGTGAAATTTGATTTTGTCCACATCGCCCCAGCCCTAGTTTTTTACATCATCACCCACAGTGTGACTATAGATTCAAGGCGAATGCTTGTCTGTGAAAACGTCAGCTCTACTGCAAAAGCTTCCTACTGGCCGGGTTGTTCGTGACACACAGAGAGCATTGTGTCCTGTAATGGAACACTGGCCTTAGGGTTTGTTCCCTCGTAGCTCTCAACTCAGTGACATGAAGATCTCCTCCGCCTCAAAATGCATTGTTGTGGCCGGGGTTATCCTACCAAAGTGCGTACACTTTCCCATACGACCTAATAAAAACAAGAAAAATGGTTTTGATAAAATCACACGTGCTGTGTTTAAATTGGGAGCAAGAGTTATGTTGTGAAAAGGAAATGAATACATTTCCCATGAAGTCCATATCGTCACTGTCAGGCAGAAACCTTGTATCTCTTCTTTTCGCAAAGTAAAGCCCTGCTTCATCACACAAGGCCATCCATCGCACAAATCTGATCTACATGTACAAGCACACGACGCCTCCTGGTGCAAGGCGTTGTGTGCTTGTAGCTCGGCTGTTTTCACTAGTTTAAATCATTTAAAAAAATTACAAATACAAAACAAACGGTTTTGGACATACAAGGTTTCCACCCAATAATGACGATATGCATGTCAAAAACATGAATGGGAAACATGTTATCGTGAGGCTTGACCCACTTCCCAGTATCTGCACACAATCTTATACTGTAACTATACTTAATCGCTCTTAACCTGTGTAACATATAGATATGTGTTCTGTCACCATGTGTAGCTGCTTGCAGTTCCAAGTATATAAGAAGTCACTGTTGTCAAGTACAAGTGTCATCTGCTTGTTAGAACATCATGTTTTCTAACTATTCCTTGCCTATAATGTTTGTATTCTCAACCTCTGTTCATCTGGCCACCTCTTGTTTTAAGGTGGCCAGATGGGTGGGCCCTGATTACTTTCTAGGTTTTAGAGTGAGGGCTCTGATCTAGAAACGGTTGAGAACCACTTAAATAACATATTGTATTGTTGTGTAGCACAGTCTCCGTGGAACATGTCCTATCAACATGTCGCTGCTTGCGTGAGTTAAGTGACAAATAAAACAATCTTGATTCTGTTGATTCTTGATGACTAATCTTCCGGTCATGCAATGTGTCTTAAGCAAATAGATTGTGTGTGTGTTTAATAGACTTCAGAACATGAGATACTGCTAGTGCTTGCTTACAGATGAGTAATTGTCCATGACTAACAGAAACAAACTCTTAAGTATTACCCGTATAGCTTCCAGTAAGGCCATCACACGCTTAGCACTTTCAATAACATATGACACCGATCATCCCCTGTATCGCTACTTCGACCTGATGCCATAGTCGAGTCTCCTACTTTTTTCCCTGGCTGTACACCAAATGTGTTTGTAGAGAATAGGGACACCATGGCATTCATGTTATGGAAAAATATTTAAAATTAATTCTTTGACATTCGTGACATGCCCAGCATTGGAAAGCTATGTGTTGAAAGAGGTTAACAGAGGAGAGCTTTCAAGATCACATCGGAAACCACAGGGCTCCCATTCTCACCCCACTTCAAATTCTATTCTGTGGTTAACTTTCTCCCAGTATTCAGTCATATGCCAAAGAAGAGAGAACAGGGACTACGACACAGTGATTCACAACTCCTAAACCTGCTGTCAAGACCAACATTTTCCATGTAATTACTGTAGGTCCAACCACATGGACCCCTCTCATTAGGGTATCATCTACTGTAAATCGAAGGAAAATCGATCTCTCAGGAGAACTATTTCCCAGACACATAAATGACTGTGACTCAACATCCTACCTCACTGCACGTCACTACACGCAACCTTTACGCTAGCACTGTATGATTACTGCTTTTAACCATTCAATTCATTCCATTCACACTCACTACATGCCTGTGTGTGGTCGTTGATGACACATTAACCACATTAACCCTATAGGATCACCATGGGCCTGTAATATAATAGGCAGAAATAGGCAAAAGTTTGGCAAAAATAGCCAAACAAAAAATAGCTGATCTACAAATAGTTGATCTACAAGTTTGTGAGGTTGTAGATTTTTGGCAAAGAAGTTTGGAGTACAGGGCAAAACGGAGTGGAGACTACAGACCCATGAGAAGGCCTTCTCATTGACGAGGCTGAAAACAAAAGATCAAGCTTTTGCAGTGGTAGCCCCCACTCTCGGGAATAATGCAGAATCAGAATCAGTAGTGCTGTCGCCTCACAGCTAGAAGGTCCTGGGTTCGATTCCCCGCGGGGGACGCTGTGGGTGCTGGGGGTGTGTTCCCTCCTCCGCGTCATGACCCTAGGTGGGGTTGGTGAAAAGGGCCTTTCTGTGTGGAGTTTGCATGTTCTCCCCGTTTCTCCTAGGGTAGATACCCTCACAAAAACATGCAGTAATATTGGGCTCTATAATGCCTCCCACTTGCCAGCCGGGGCGCCTGATGGAGGGGAGAAGAAACTGGTTGGAATAACGTGTTCATTCAACGCGCAACGTCCAAACCGGGGAAATCCCCCCTGTCAGGTGAAAAGAAGCAACTTGGACTACTCATGCATAGAAGAAAGCACTAGGTCATTCCGTTGTCTCCCCAGGTGCGGCATGAGGGCAGAGCCCGGGATTACAGCTTAGGCAATTGGTACTGGGTGAAAAAATGGGTTACAAAATCGTGGGATAAAGATTTTAGAGAAAAACAAAGAAATGCTGAATCAGTTGAAGCCTTTAAAAATCTGCTAAAAACAATTGCTTTCACAAACAGTAGAAATGATTTTAGTCAATCGACAGAGCACAATAAATTAGCGGACCCAATGAATAGCTTTGCTGCATGTTTTGTTTGGATTCACGTCGGTGGCGAGTGGAGGTAAGTATATGGTAGAGTACACATTGTTTTCATGCTACCTAATATGATGGCAAGAGGCTGTTAAATAACACACTACAGAACACAACTGAACTGCCATTCAATACATGTCACACGGTGTGTTTTCTCCAGTTACGGAATGGTACGGACGCCTGTGTCCCCCTGGGCTAAGCAGACACGGCTGAAGACAGACGTATCCAGTCGGAGTTATGAGAGAGGTGAGAGAGGTGAGGAAGGTATTTGGTGGGTTATTAGGGGGTGAGGATAGAAGGTGTGTGTGTGTATGTGTGTGTGTGTGTGTGTGTGTATGTGTATGTGTGTGTGTGTGTGTGTGTGCGTGTGTGTGCGTGCGTGCGTGCGTGCGTGCGTGCGTGCGTGCGTGCGTGCGTGCGTGCGTGCGTGTGTGCGCGCGTGTGTGGGCATGTGTGTTTATGCCAGAGGGTGTCAGGCTTAACTGTGAGTGAGATGTTATGGGTTGGTGTAATTGATATTGTTATCAGTGTTAATTGTACCATTTGTACCTCTCTGAGAGTGTATAATATGCAAGAGTTTTAACACTAACACTGCAGGATTTTACTTGTGTGAGGGCTGAGGAGAGGGGCAGAGGTTTGGGATGAGTCTTGTGATGGGTGAGGAGAGAAAAGCTGTGTAGTGTCATTGTTTGACAGCACTGTTTGACAACATTGTTTGTGTTTTCAGTAAGTTTAACTGATTAATTGCGATTAATTAATTACAGAAAATTAACCCGATTTAAAAAAAACGCATTTTAATCGCACTTAGTTTTTGCACCACAGAACCTTCAGTTTCGGGCATACCGTTCATAGCGATGCACCAACCAAGAAGAGACAACAAACGCAAAGGGATAAGTAGCCGATTAGAGCGCTTTGGTTGGCCCAGTGGATGCGAAATTTAGATTAAAAAAACTCACTTGTTGATTCACTCGTATAAAAAAGTGTTTTACTTGAAAAAATGCTTCTCAGGTCAAATATTTATATGCGATTAAACATGCGATTAATTAGATTAATTAATTACAAAGCCTCTGATTGATTAGATAATTTTTTTTAATCGAGTCCCAGCCCTAGTTTTCAGATATTTAACCACTTGAACCGTCAATACTTAATAAACTTGACCTTTTACTCTGTACACAAAGATTTGGAGGACCCCCTATAGTAACTCTGAGGACCCCCTAGCTAGGAGTCCCAGACCCCCTTTTGAAGACCCCTGCAATAGGGAGTCCAATCTGACCCATGAGTGGGTCAGGAGGGTCAGGACAGAAGGATGGGAACATATGAAAACTACTGTCACGATTATTGTGGCAAAATAATTGCGGTGAATGATAGTCATAAATAATCAAAATAATGCTTAAAAGGTAAAATGACGCTTTCGTTTAACCACTTGAATATCCAGTATCCCTATTCGGGGGGGAACGTTCGCCAAAATCAACAGCTAAATGTTCCAATGTTTGTGAGTTTGTAGATCTGCTATTTTTGGCAAATCGATTTGTGTGTGAGTGAAATAAGAGTGCTGTTTTATCAAGTATAGGGGGTTTAAGTGATACTGAATTTGCAGCTCAACACAAGCTAATTCATCCTGGTGCATGACGGAGGACAATTTCACAGTAAATTAAAATCTCTGCGATATGATTATTGTGTTTTATCACGATAAACGATAATAACGATTATCGTTCCATCCCTAGTCCGATCCGACCTGTGATAGGGCAAAGGGAGACCTGGGGAGTCAGGCCTGGCCTATATGAGAGGGTGAGCAGGGATGCAGGGCGTTGGGGTTCGCTGCAGAAAACAAAACACCTGCTAGAGAAACAAAGCAGCAGCTGGCTTGGCTTTACTCCAATATGTGAAACGGTGGTTAGAAAGGGTTAGACTGGGTCGATGTCTAGCTGTCTCCCAGCATGTTGACACTGAGATGCTCTGCTGGCTTTGTAAAGTAGCAGAGGACTGCGGGCTGACTGAACCGCGGTTCATACTTCGGTGCGTGACTGCGTTTTGTGTAGAAAAAAAAGACATGCAAGCTCGCATCACGGCACGCATCACAGATGTGACGCGTTGTGAGCTTTTAGGTCAATAGCCATTGGACTGCATTTTATATAATGGGCTGCATTATAGCGCTTTTCATTACAATGTACTTCACATTCACCCATTTACACACCGATGGTGGAGGAAACCATGTAAAGCACCAACCTGCTCATCGGGAGCAGTTAGGGGTTCACTAGGAAATTTAAGGGGTCAAAAGCGTTAAGCAACCAGCCGTCGGCGACGGGGTCCCACCTCTTTCGCTGAACGCTTTGGTTCCCATGGCGACGCGACCATGCAGCAGGCGTTGTAGCCGCTACGTGGAAAGGTAGACTCTGCCGTAGTAGAGACGGCCGCAATGGCAGCTGGTTGATCTATCGAGCGCTGATCATTTCCGGTTGCCGTTGTCATCTGCCGTTGCAGTGCAAAGCTTAAATAGCCTACTGTCTTGCTCAAGGACACTTAGAGCTGGGAATCAAAACTGGAACCTTCAGATTCCAAGACGGCCACTCTACCTCCTGAGCCACTGCCAGTACCTTCAGTACCTTCATATCACAGGCCTACCATTAATATTATAATATGGCAGTCAGGAGAACTGTTCCTCATGTAAAACACAATCATCACAGTACGCAGCATCCACGCAAATCGCATTGGATGCTGCAAAACTATTATTACCTCTTTTCACCTTTGTTTTTCCTCTCCTCATTGCTTTGCATTGGCATTTTATTTTATTGTGTATTGTTATTCACTGTTTTGTTTAATTATTTACATTTTTTGTAAAGCACACTGTAAGCCAGTTAATAACATTTCTATATAAGTTATTGTTATAATAGTATTACTATTATATACTTGGTATGAAACATTTCAAAATCAAAAGACTCGTTTTCACCCAACGTATCCAATTACACCAATTTTTGAGGTTAACTTTGTGATACTGTGAGTCAATGATCCCTCCTGAATGTCTCCAACTAATCCCTTGCTATTTTCCCAACGAGGTACAGAGTGAAACCCATGTGTACCAGGGCCCGCAAGCCTTGGGGCACTTACTGGATCTGGTTAGGAATGCATAACAGTGAAAGTGATAGACATGTTGAAGATCACACCCTTGAGGAACAGTTTCATGAGCACCCCCCACCACATTCTGTGCATGTCCAGTCCCCCACACCACCAAACAACCAGGGAAAGGAATTAACTATTATTTTCTAACGCAGACTTTAAACGAACAGATCAAATGGCTAAAATATTATAAATATAGCTTTAAAGGAGTAGTTCACCCCCAACATGGAGTTTTTTCTATTGATTACTCACGCCATAGAGACTTGAGTTCAAAAATATATTTTTTAATTTGTTGCATTCCTAAGACAAAAAATTGTTTTTAGTCAATTTACCCCCATTGATTCCGGATGGGGACCCGAATGCATTTGGGTCCCCATTCGGAATCAATGGCGGTAAATTTACTATAATAACATTTTTGTCTTAGGAATGCAACAAAAAACTAAAACTATTATTGAACTCGAGTCTCCATGGCGTGAGTAATCAATAGGAAAAAAAAAACATTTTGGAGGTGAACTACTCGTTTAAGGTAGGTATTGTTTTACGCAAATGCTAGACAGTGACTAGCTCATCGGGAGCAGTTAGTTAAAATTCAATGCGATGCAGGAGGAGCAGTATAGGCCTATAGCTCTCAGCCACATCTATCTATAAATGCGACAAATCTCTGTCTGTTTGTTTGTAATCCGCGTATCTCGAGAACCGTTCGTCCCACCGGCTTCAGATTCGGCACGCGCGTTCCCCGCTGCGGCGCGGAGTGCAGTGCCGGGCCTCGGCCCGACTCGGCATGCGGTTTTCCCGAAGCGGCGCGAAACGTTCGGAATCTCCTTACGCGGAGCTGATTGTTAACATCAGGCTGTTCCTGAGGAAATCGGCACAATCGCTGACTCATTGTGACATCACTTCATAAAAGGCTCTGACATCACGTACGCCAGGAGTCAACAAAAAATCTCTGTGAATGTGTATGTATGTATGTGAATCTCGAGAACCGTTCTTCCCACCGGCACGCGCGCTCTCCAGATATGGGCATAAAATTAATCCCCGAATGCGGAGCTGATGTCTGACATCAGAGTTTTCCGCAACCGGTACTGTGTGTGCAGAGATCTCCATACATTGGGGTTTGCATTAAAGGGTGGGGACAAAGGCTAACATAAGGAAAACAGATGGTCAAAACGGGTCCTATGACAACATGACAACAGGTATATTGGGGTTTGCATTAAAGGGTGGGGACAAAGGCTAACAGAAGGCAAACAGATGGTCAAAACGGGTCCTATGACAACAGGTATATTGGGGTTTGCATTAAAGGGTGGGGACAAAGGCTAACAGATGGTCAAAACGGGTCCTATGACAACAGGTATATTGGGGTTTGCATTAAAGGGTGGGGCAGGCATAAAATGGACGCAAATAGACAGATATCTCCATATATGGGCATATGGGCATAAAATGGACCCAGAACTATATCTGCAGTGATCTCCATATATGGACATAATATGGGCATATGGGCATTGGGGTTTGCATTAAAGGGTGGGGACAAAGGCTAACAGAAGGCAAACAGATGGTCAAAACGGGTCCTATGACAACATGACAACAGGTATATTGGGGTTTGCATTAAAGGGTGGGGACAAAGGCTAACAGAAGGCAAACAGATGGTCAAAACGGGTCCTATGACAACAGGTATATTGGGGTTTGCATTAAAGGGTGGGGACAAAGGCTAACAGATGGTCAAAACGGGTCCTATGACAACAGGTATATTGGGGTTTGCATTAAAGGGTGGGGCAGGCATAAAATGGACGCAAATAGACAGATATCTCCATATATGGGCATATGGGCATAAAATGGACCCAGAACTATATCTGCAGTGATCTCCATATATGGACATAATATGGGCATATGGGCATAAAATGGACCCAGAACTATATCTGCAGTGATCTCCATATATGGACATAAAATGGACGCCGACAGACAGACAGATACAGATATCTCCATATATGGGCATAAATGGACACAGGCAAACAGATGGTCAAAACAGGTCCTATGACAACAGGTATAATGGGGTTTGCATTAAAGGGCGGGGCATTCATTCTCTATTTACATCGTTCCCGAGTTGGCCAGGTCGCCGACTAGACGCTGGGCCGCCCGAAGGGCGGCCCAGCTTCTAGTAAACCAAAACACACAACTTGTAGATGATGGTGATGGGTATTCTGAAGTCACTGTGCACCATTATGCAAGACAATCAAGGAAGGCTCTTGTCAGTCAAACTAATACCTGATGTATTAGTTGCGTGAAAGTGGGGCACACCGAAAACAGGCGATCTAAAAAGACTGGCTACTTTCGGTGCACGATACGATGCACAACCAAGTCTAAAATCAGGTGTGACACACTTTGTGTTTGACTTAACGGGTTTATGAGCTTTTAGGTTGGTGCCTTTGTCCTGAAATGTCCTTTGGTATGTTTAGACCAAGAGAGATCCATGTCATACTCAGGCGACATGGGGGATTAGAGGAGGAAAACTGGCCTAACTCACAACACATAGAAGGAATGACTTCACCAGCCTGCTTGTGGAGCCAGCATGGGACTGAGATGGATTGTCAACAGGAACAAACATGTTACTTGAGTAAATTACAAAAGTATAGGCATCAAAACATAGGTACAGTACCAAAGAACTCAAGTATTTCAAAATGTGTAGAAAAAGTACTGTGTATTTGGATGTGATTAAAGTTACTTTACACAACTAACACACTGCTACGGTAATATCAGCAAATGTCCGCTTCCATCTAACACTAAAACCATCTTAGTAAGTTTGTTTAGACCTAACAAAAACAGACAGTTTACTGGAAGAGATCTGGTGTGTAGTGAATAGCAGACTATAAACAGTAGCTTCGGTAACGGAAGAATTCCATAGAAGTCTTAGCTGTAAGCACCATTTTATTGCTTCTGCTTCGGAGGAACACTTGAATGTTCCATAGCAAAGGACCATGTATCCCGGAAAGTCTCAAAAGTCAAATTCAATTTTAGATGAATGCCCACTGGTTTCAGAGTGGGGGCTTTTCATTCTTTTTAGAGCATTCTCAATATTGTCGTATTGAGGTTTGTATGAAATGTGCCAAATGAATATTAGCAAAATATAATTATTTTTGCCAGGTATGGCATTTGACTTGGTTGACACACTGAAGTAAGATGAGTGAATATCGTAAATCTACAGTCTAGGACTTATTTTAATGCAAATGAATAATGTATGGTAGAATACATCTACATTATGGTTGGAGGTGGTATCCCTCTCTTCCTTTGAGACATTTAGAACCTGGTAGGACACCTACTGGTTGAGAAAGAATGTCAATAAAGTTAATCAAAGCAGACCACGCACTGGATTGGACAGTGTGTGCCACTACAGTATCTCTGTTGTAGTTCAGACAATATTGCGACTACCTCTCACTGGGAGAGGGAGACAACAGGTATAAAACATAAGGATTGTAACTTTTAGAAAATATATAGTATATAAGTTCTCAAAAAATATAGATTATAAATACAGAAAGAATATATATAACCTATGAAGGTCATGAATGCATTTATGATTATAGATGAATAATTATGAATTTACATGAAAGTATGCACATCCTATATTGCACGTTTAGAAGGCATACACATTAATATGAATATTGTTTTTAAAGGTACCAAATCGGAATTGTCAATTTCAAAAGCTGCCAGTCAGCCCGCACAGGGAGTGTTTTATCAAGCCAGACAGGGTGAGTTAACACCCTGCTTCCTTTGCGTGTGGCGGGTTACAGTTGATAGCTTACAGACAGAAGGCTTAGCTAGAACCACGAACAAAACCCCAGAACATGGGATACATCTGCTGCCCCACAAGGCTTTCTATCTGCTACTAGAAACAAAACAGCATCTGCTAAAGTCGTCCCAGCTTTGTGGCATAAAACCGAGAGGAAGAGCAGAGGTGAAGAAAAGCAGATGAAGAAGATAAGGTAAATTATTGTCAGTGACATCTCATAGGGGGATTAAGAGAGGCTCTAGCCACTTAAACCCTACCCAGTAGTAGACTCTGTTGACTGAGGTCCCCCAGAAATCTATCCTTGGCCCTGTCCTTTTTATCCGCCTTCACAAATCTCAATCCATTTAAATTCAAAGGAGCTTTATTGGCATGAGAAAACATACATTTACATTGCCAAAGCAATTGTCAAAATATAATAAAAACAGTTTAAGAAAATGGGGAAAGTATATACAATTGGCGGGGTACAGCATTGTGTTAAACAGTTATTATGTTATATATGATGTTTTGAAACAAATAGCAGCAATCCTTTTGTAGTAACTTTTGGGACAATTAGCAGCATTTTCTCTTAACTATTTAATACAAAAAAGCCTCAAATTTCAAATATGTTCATAAGTTCTGTTTATATGTGCAGTTGGTCTAGTAGTTCAAAGTGTGTTGCAAAGCAATGTGTTAGTAGCAGTCAACTTTGAACCACAAGGTCATGGGTTCGATCTCAGGCACTGCCAACTCAGCATAAGAGTAGCATGGCTTGGGTGCGGCAAGTCTGGCTATAAGTACTGTGAGCTGGTGATTGTTGTTGTGCTCCACCTCAGCAATCCATCTCCAAGGGGTTTAGCTAATTGAAACAGGGATAGACTCCTGTGTTCTTGGTTGATGTTGGCAATACTAGCCTCTCGGACCTACTTACTAACAGATTTATTTATTTTTAGCAGGATATTGGATTCCAGAAATCAACTTGTTTAATGTTCGCCTATTATGACATAACCAGAACAGGGACTTGTGTGGTTAAGAAAAGGGAAATTAAGTATTGCATGTGTGTGTGTGTACGTGCAAGAGTGTGTGTGCGTGATCTTTTGTGGTGGTACTACGGTATATGGGTTGATTGATTGATGCTTTTACTGACAAAAATGTATATACATGAACATACATTTGTACATATATCTGTCAAGCGGATAAAACACAAAAAATCGTCGTCCTTTGAGTGTAAATGTGTGTGCACCTCAGTGGTGGAACGTAACCAAGTACGTATAATTTTGAAGTGTTTTTACTTTACTGGAGTATTTCCAATTTTCGGTACTTTTACTTCTACTCCGCTACATCTCAGAGGCAAAGTAGTACATAACCCTTACTCCACTACAATTATTTGATAGTTACTATAGTTACTTTGTAGATTTTGATTATTATTTACGATTTATAAGCTCACAATGCGCATTGTGACGCATTGATCTGCTATTGATTGATCTGCTGTTTTCAAAAGATTTTTATACACTTGAAAACTTGTGAAATGGGACATTCTGCATAATGGGTACTTTAAGTACATTTTGATACCTATACTTTTGTACTTTTACTCCAGTCAATTTTTTATTCCAGACTTTTACTTGTAACAGAATATTTCTACATTACAGTATTGATACTTTTAAGTAAAAACATGTAGTACATGTAGTGTGTGTGTGTGTGTGTGTGTGTGTGTGTGTGTGTGTGTGTGTGTGTGTGTGTGTGTGTGTGTGTGTGCGCGTGTGGGTGGGTGGGTGGGTGGGTGTCTGTATGTGTGTACTGTATGCGTATGGTGGACTTGGGGCAGATGTCTTTTGTTTGGTGCCGTCCGTGGTGGAGCGTCATGGAAAAAAGGTGATCACGAGTTCAAGGATGTTCACAGAAGCAATTCTTCACACCCAGCCTGGAAAATCAGAGCTGGCATGATACAGTAGAATAGACCACAGAGATAGATAGACTACACAGTCCGTTGAAAAACATCTTGGAACACATGGACATCACACGGTGTGATTCGGAACATTTTACATTCTCGTTCCTTCTCAGAGCAGAGACATGTCTAATTAATTAAACATTTTGCAATACAACTATAAAGTGACAGAGCTCTAACTCAACCCAAACTAATAGTGCTAATAATAAAATTAATCAAATGTATCTAATATATATCTAATATAATCTTCAGCCCAAGTACTTTCTCATAATCAATTTCCTTTCTACATTGCTACCATTTTACTCACTTATCTTACTCATAACATCTCAGGGTCACATGTAGACATTACATCAGTTGAATTGAATTAATTTGACATCACGTTTAGTCATCCTATAACAGACTCTCTACGCAGTGGAAAAATAAACAGGTCAAAGGAGTTCTGGAACCGTACTTGTTATCTTTCCTGAAACCATTTGTACTTACCAGCATTTGGATGTCATTATATAATCAATACACAAAGCCAAGTATTGGAATGGAGAGGAGCAGTGGGACTGCTGCGTACAGAACATATAACCACATTGCCTAATATTAATCTTTGAATGAAATGCTGAACCTCTAAGCCACGGTATCATGCCTTTCTTCAAGAGCCTGTTCAAAGTAGCATTCAATGCTTCTTTCTTTATATTCCAAGAATCTCTTACCACTTGGCCTCAAGGACTTTAGAGGTATTGTCTCGAGCCAACACTTACGCAGCATCCAAAGCCATTCTTCTTGCACTTACATTGGGCCAACACAGCAGGCAATTATCATCTCAAGACACTGGGCCAGCCATTTAGAACAAGGTTGGTCTGTATTTCTCGCCTTTTGTCAATACCAAGAATGCAAAGAGTTGACTTGCATCCTTGAGAGGAATACTCATCAAGTTAACATGGGGAGAATGTTATTATCTCAGGTTCATGATGACCTTGAGGTCGCAATCACCCACTGCATACTACTGTAGGTTCCTACGAGCTGGGTGCAATAACCGCAATACAGCAATACTGCCATACCGCGGTTGTGTAATGCATGTCGAGTTCATTACCGCGATTATTATTTTATGTACATTCTTTATTTAATGTATTTTTTGATTGAATTCAAAACAACTTTTTTTGGGGAGATATATTATCGCGAAAACAAAAAATCCATACCGCCCCAGCAGAAGGGTTTACCTGTTATTGAGAAAGTTGAATAAAAGGGCATTATTGGAGTAAATAAGCATCCGCCTTACGCCACAGTATGGAACTCATTGAAATCAATGCCAGCATTGACGATCAGTAAGGCGAACCTACAACCTGGGTTTTTTACCCAGATGCCAAAGGTGAAACATTGAAGCAATCAATTTTATATCAATGTCTTCGCTATTAAAACAATGGCCTTTTAAAGGTCAGTGTCTGTGCTTGGTGTGACATTATTATCTGCAAAATATATAACTATATAACTTTCTTTTGACAACTATATTAAAACTGATGGATTGCTTACAATTGACATTTTAAGATGTAGGCTATTGGATATAAGGTGATTCAAGACAGTTAACCAGATTTAAATTTAGCTAAATGTCTGTAAGCCTTTTCAAATGAACAGGAAAGCTGAGCCGTTATTAGACTCTTGTTGACACGTGGGATAACATAAGAGCGTATATTCTGTGAGAATAGTTTTCTTTGAGAACTTGGCACCTCTCCTTAATGTGGGAATCATTCTGGACGGATCCCCTCTTCAAACATCTGCCTGGCTCTCCCCAGAGCCGCTGTTACGTGCTTCTTTTTGAATGCGAGAGGCATGCAGGTCAGAAACTCCTGCGGATTGTAGATGCTCTGCTTAACCGTGTTGTTACGGGTAGGAGGGGGTGATGGGGAGGTCCGCCATGGTGAAACAAAGAGAAGCAAGGAAAAGAGCAATGGGAACGATAGAGGGGAAGAAAAAAAAGGGGCCTCCCCCTGCTATTAACCCCAATTTTATGTGAGTCAGACCAGTAAGAACTGGTGTGAATATTATCACCCTAATCGTCGTCTTTATTTCAGCCCCAGCAGAAGCTGAATGGCTCTGGCTCATATAAAGTCTCTATTGTGCTGTTACATCAGACTGGATAGAGAAGTCTGCCCCTGTACGCAACAGAGCATGCTGATAAGCTGTCATATCACTATCACGCAGTGGTGTGTAAAGTAACTAAGTACCTTTACTTAAGTACTGTACTTAAGTACAATTTTGAGGTATTTGCACTTTACTTGAGTATTGCCAATGTCCAGTACTTTTACTTCTACTCCACTACATCTCGGATCAAAATATTTAAATTTTACTCCACTACATTTATTTGAAAACTTTATAGTTACTAGTTACTTTGCAGATATAAATTATAATATTATAAAACATACATCAACCACTTTAGCTCTACTCTATACCTTGGCTATTTGAAAATAGGCGATCTACAAGCTCATGACACGTCGCATAGCAAAAAAAATAATAATATATCCTATGCTGGTGAAATGAAGGCTTTAGTTGCTCACAACGCATCGTGATTGTAGATCTGCTATTTTCAAACATTTTGTACTTTTACTTTTGGTACTTTTAGTACATTTTGATGCCAATACTTTTGTACTTTTACTCCAGTACATTTTTTATTCCAGACTTCTACTTGTAACAGAGTATTTCTACATTGTAGTATTGATACTTTTACTCATGTAAAAAAATTGATTACTTTATCTACCACTGCTATCAGGACAAATTCAATTGGGCGCTACTCAGTCCAATCTATCCTAGATGTCACTCAAAAAATCTGTGGAATGGAACTAAACACCAAAACAATCCAACCGGATTGACTGGAAATGATGTGTGACCCTGTGCGGGCTTAACTGCACCCGCGGTTCCAGCCTTTAGGTATTCCTAAATTATGAAGACATTTTCAAGAAGTCAGATTTTATGGTAGGCTACTTGTATGGAATGGCTTCCATAAAAAAAAAGGAAAAAAAGAATGATTGCCTTTCCATTCCATTGTGTATACTGTATGTGTATGCATGCACAGTTGTAGGTACGTGTGCGTACACGTACACAGTACACACTACACATATGTGCAGCCCTACACTT
This sequence comes from Nannobrachium achirus, assembly GCF_963921795.1. Taxonomy (NCBI): domain Eukaryota; kingdom Metazoa; phylum Chordata; class Actinopteri; order Myctophiformes; family Myctophidae; genus Nannobrachium; species Nannobrachium achirus. Next base: position 21,685,537 of record NC_137818.1, read on the forward strand.
GGGTGGTTTGAGTTTGGCAGACACACCCTGTCTTCAGTGCCAGACACTTTCTCTAATCAGCACAGGTCACTGGAATGAGACGGCTGTTTCGCTAAGTCCCTCTAACTGGGAAAAGATGTGGTGGCTTCTCCCGCTATACGGCACCGAGCTGGATCGCTGCGCTCAAACCGGGGACCTTATTTTTTTCATAATCACTTCATGATGGACCCCAGAGGAGAAAAATGTTCAATATCCTATGCTGGTGAAATGCAAGCTTTAGTTGCTTACCGTGTTACACTGAGTGATGCACTAAGCATTTCCAGCACATGCGTTTATGACGATCTTTTGCAGTAATTGCAGCTGTGTTTTTCCACCCTCAGTCCTCGCCATCGAAAACATTCCTATCATAGACATACAAAGGCCAGACCTGCTGGATGATGGTCTGTGATGCAGGATATTGCGTATCGCTTCATCCCTCTCAAGAGAGAGGGATTGAATGGAAGCTCTGCTACACTATACACTAGAATACTGTACTCCGTGTTCCTTGACATTTTTTTGTTATTTAATTTAATTGATTGAATACTTTAAGTAGAAATGTAAACGGTGGGGCGCCTGGTGGCCTAGTGGACCAGGCGCATACCATATAGGCATTGCCATTTCGGCATCAATGCCTGTCGGCGTCGCCGGTTCGATTCACGATCCGAGCGACCTTTGCCGCATGTCACTCCCTGTCTCTCCCCCATTTCCTGTCAGTCTACTGTCCTATCCAATAAAGCCAAAAAGCCCAAAAAACAAATCTTAAAAAAAAAGAAATGTAAACGGCACGTGGTACAGTAAGACATTAAAGCTTAAAGGATAACACACAAAAGTCCTGGGGACTTGTTTCCATGGTGGTCCTATGTATTAACGCAATAATGTCATCCTCATCAACAAATACAAACAATATATTTACAAAAGAGATGAGAAATGTACATTTACCTCCCCGTGATAGATGTTTGTTCAGGCCAATTTCTTTTTTAAGAAACCAGTTCCTTTAATGGATGGTATCAGAGCATTCTACATTTTGGTGGCAGAGTTGTAGAATGAGAATTTTCCCATGTTTGTTCTAAATTTGGGTAGTGTTGTGGCTGTGGGTGTCACTCACTTTGGAGAAGTAGTTCGACAGATATGAGGGCACTGTCTCTTTGAGTGTGATCTTGAATACCAATCCCATTGATATTTGCTTAACCCTGTCTTCTACCCTGAGCCATCCCAAACTAACAAAGTGCGTTGGAATTAAGCAACCCTACAGACGGACGGCGGTTGCCGTGGGCATTCTCGCTTGGATCAGCGGGGATTACGCCGCCACGGTCTCTCACAATACACCAGGTCATAACTCGTTGTGGGCTTGTAGATCTAATAGGTCACCAGTGTACGACAAAGTATAAATCGGGCCTCACAGCAGTGGAGGTCCACTTTCAAGCATTATTTCTCTCCTGACAAAGACGAGATAAAATCTACTCTTAATGGAAGAGCCTATATAAATACATGCACACACTCTGTGTCTCTCTCTCTCTCTCTCTCACACGCACGCGCGCGCGCGCACACGCACGCACACACACACACACACACAATTTACCCATACTTGCACGTCGTACGTACATACCATGTTCTGGAGCTGTCAACTGTGTGTTGAACTGTGCTCTCTGTGTTTAGTGTTGTCTCGCAGTGAGAGCGCCGGGGGCCACAGACCCATAAAGATGTCTGTTCCACTCCATTCATAAACCTTCTGACTAACTCACCCTCAACGCCACAGGACCACACAGGACCACCCCTCCAAAAACGCCCTCCGTACACTCACAAGCATAACTTCACTGCCCTTCGTCTGTCCTCTGCCACAATTAAAGCTCTTCGGCTGCTGTCTCGACATTCTGCCAGAAGCCAGAGCTCACAGCAGGGACGTGCTGGGCCCCTGATTCAGCCCGGGAAAACGAGTTGGAGAGGCTCTCATTGCGCGCTATAGAGAGAGATCTCTCTCTATAGCGCTGCTGCTACTCGAAGTTTTTTGACAAAGTGACAAGCCAGTGGGCCAATAACAGAGTTATATTTCATCGTTGTCGGGTGGAAACCTTGTATGTCCAAAACCGTTTAAGTATTTAACATTTAAAAAAAATTTTAAACTAGTGAAAACAGCCGATCTACAAGCAAACAACGCCTCGCACCGCGAGGCGTTGTGTGCTTGTAGATCTGCTGTTTTCACTACTTTTGTGAAAACAGTTTAATTTTTACTTTTTTGCAAACAGTTTAATTTTTTCCTAATGGCCGGCCTGGACCGAGCCGGGAATGAACCGGCCGTTCGGGAGTTGTCCCACTTTTCCCAATGGCCAGCAGCACGTCCCTGGCTCACAGTCACAGCTCAGCGTGGGGGGAGTGACCGCCAAAGAAGACGGCTGTGACCAACGCAGAGAGAAATCCAAGCTGTTGACTTTTTTGGGCCATGTTGAACCTAGACGTCAAACTACTTCTGCAAATTGAAAATGTCAGCTGAGCTGACCACGTGGTTTTATAATTGTATTCTCCAGTCAGCTAAAGTTCAGCATGTGCGCCTCTGCTACAGTTTCATGGCTGTAGGTAGAGAGGCTAAGAGTTTTTGCATTTATTGGCCATTATTGGCTATGGCCGTATATGAATACTTTTCGTATTCAGTGAAAATCCAGCCTCGCTGCCTGCTGGCAAGATTTAAACCAACTTCCTGCGCTTTCATCTCCCACAATCTGGACAAGTATTCAGCATCACATAGTTGTAGAATGACATCACCCATAAGCTAAACCACATATAAGACGTGTGTGTGTGTGTGTGTGTGTGTGTGTGTGTGTGTGTGTGTGTGTGTGTGTGTGTGTGTGTGTGTGTGTGTGTGAGTGTGTGTGTGTGTGTGTGTGTGTGTGTGTGTGTGTGTGTGTATGTATGTATTGAGAGTTTCACATGTGTACAGTATGCTGTGTGTGTGTGTGTGTGTGTGTGTGTGTGTGTGTGTGTGTGTGTGTGTGTGTGTGTGTGTGTGTGTGTGTGTGTGTGTGTGGGGGGGGGGGGGGGGGGGGGGGGGGGGTCTTGCACATGTGTATGCGCATGCGTTTGTGTGTGTATGTGTGTGTGTGTGTTGGGGGGGTTGCATATGTGAAAGCGTGTGTGTGTGTGACAGAGGGAAAGATGGAGAGAGCTACTTTGACTGTCAGTGTTTATGAATGGGAATGAGTCATGTATTACTATTTACATGACATCATCAGCACCGGTAGCGTGGTATACAATATGGAAGTGGCCGAACCAGAAATGTTTCTTGACCTACTTTATCAGATGACCTACAGTACGACATACTCAGCTTCCATTACAGTTTCTTACTTTGTAGTCAGACGCATACGGGGCCAAAACTAATTGTGCACTTAAATGAAAGAAAGAAAGAAAGAAAGAAAGAAAGAAAGAAAGAAAGAGCAGCTTCATTTTGAGATTATAAATTCTTTTTTCCAAATAAATATTATGTGTGATTTCTTGTGGAAATCTTTAGAAAATAATTTGTAAGCAAAGAAATAAAGGCATATTCACTTGCGACCAACGGAAACAGTGCTCTAAATAACTCTTCTACTGTACAATAACAGAAGCCACACAATGGGCGGGGCCAAACAACACCAATACACCAATAAGAGCCCAATACCACCCTCTGCAGGGGTCACAACCCTAGAGCCCTGCTTTTAGAGGAGCTAAAAATGTAATGCTTGACCTGAACATGGTGCTGCTACACAACAGGTCATGGGGTCATTGAAATCAGAATAGTTCTTCTTCCTCTGAGCAGCACGAATGTGCGCTGCATGCTGGAAGTCCATCAATCCGTCAGGGAAGAGCCATGTGGTCACCAAAAGCAGTAAGGGGCGTCACAAGGGGAAGTTATTAGGGCCCAAGGTGGAGGGGCCTTCATTATTTTATACTTTAGCTATTGAAAATCAAACCTTGGTTCGAAGTGGAGCGGTGAATCTGTGTGTGTGTGTGTGTGTGTGTGTGTGTGTGTGTGTGTGTGTGTGTGTGTGTGTGTTTGTGCCTGCACAACAGCGCCCCTCCTTTAACTTGTGTGGCCACTCAAGGTATTGCCAGGCTACAGACATACCCAGCCAGCCAGCCAGCCAGCCAGCCAGCCACATAGCCAGCCAGCCACAGACATACCTGTTTATTGGGAGCGCTTTCACCGCTCCAAAAATAGCAGATATACAAGCTCACAGCGCAGCACCGAGTGCCGCGCTGCGAGCTTGTAGATCTGCTATTTTTGAAAAGTTGTGAAAATGTGTGCAAATCTTTGAATATATGTATTTTTTTAATTTAATGTGTAACTAGAATGTTGCTTCTGGGGGTCCCTGGAATTAAATATTTTGAGATGAGGGTCCGTGGCCAAATACATATCATTTACAAGATTTTTCAAAAATAGCAGATCTACTGAGCTTGTATCCTGTATCTGCTATTTTTCAATAGTTAAAGCGCAAGTGAATCCTTGTACCCAGTGAATTTGGTGCGACACCCCTGGGGTAATCCTCCGGTGAGCATGAAGGTCCACACAAAGTTTAATGGAAATCCAGCCTGTGGTTTTTGACAGATCGTGTTTGAGACCAAAGTGTATATACAGTACGTACTGTAGCCCTGCCACCAGTGGGGCTAAAAAAGTGGAAAGTATACTGATTTCAACCCAGTAAATCTAAATTAAATAAATGAACGGCACGCCTTTGGAAAGAAGAAGAAAAAGAGTGCATGGACTTCAACCCAATCTAACCTGACAAAACACTGTCTGAATGACGAATGCCCTGTTTGCATTACGCCCTGGTGACTTAACGTGTTACTGCTGCCATGCCGAGGGTCTGCAGAGTGTCGGCCACATGCGACGGGACACAGCCAACGCGCTCGGCCTTTGCCACGTTTATTTTTTTCTTTCTGTTTGTTAAGACACGTTTTATAGTAACAAACTGGTCAGGGTCCGCTATAGGTATGGTGCCAACTCTGGTTTACATCCCAGAGAGAGTGTGAGAGACTGAGAGAGAGAGACAGAGAGAGAGGGGGGGGGGGCAGGGGGATGGAGAATACAATAGGAAATAATGAGATGGCCCAGGGACAAGGCCACCATTAAAACCAGCTGACAACTGATTTGAGTTCACCACATCAGAGCTGGCACCGGGTCTTTGTCTAGCTGAGTACAGAGCACGTCAGCGGTGCTGCTGGATGAAACGCATGCAGCGTCTGACCATGGCCTGTTTCAGCCCAACTGCTTCCAACTTCCTCTGAAACACTAACCAACTTGCACTTCAGACAGAGAAGTGGGAATGTGAGAACAGACTGACTGGCAACACTGTCAAACTGTATAACAAATACAATTATATGTGTGCACATAATATGCATGAACACATGTGTCTGTGCACTCACACACACACACACACACACACACACACACACACACACACACACACACACACACACACACACACACACACACACACACACTTACCAGGCAGGCACGTACTGGTAAGTGGTAACATTGTCAAACTGTATTACAAATACAACTAGAAAGGTGCAATTTAGGGAAATTGCAAGTGTGGTTGCTCCGACACAAGCTGTGGCATGCGGCCCGAGGAATCCGCAAGGAAAATTTGCCTGAGAGGCCCCCAACATGCGATTCAAATTTGGGGTTGCGTTCATGATATATGGCTTTTTGTTTTTAAGAAACAGGCCCCTCCTACTAGTTTTGCAAGCCTATTACATTGTCACACGAGTCACGACTCCCGAGATCATGTGTAACTAATTTGGACGGTTGGTCCCCCCAAAAACCTGCTTTTTGCAACAAATGGTAACATTTTTTATCACATTTGTGGCACCGTCAAAGTGCTATTCCATTTTGCTGAAATTTGGGGTTGATTGGACATTTTTCATTCGTGATTTCTTTAGGAAATAACTAACTTTGAAAGACAATTAGGGCCAATCAGTTTGGACTATTACAAATATGTACCGGTATATGATATATATAATATAGTTTTTTTATGATATGAGTCCAGAGAGCATGTGTGGCACTTTTTGTGAGATTTGGACAAAATCTAAAAATAAAAATGTTTTGATTCTATGACCTACAGTTCAGGAGTTATACAGACCAAAACGTAAAGTGGGCTGTTAGTGCCACCATAAGGCAGATGCTTTTTTAGGCCACTGGACTGTGAACCTCTAAATCTAAAAGCTGTCTCCTTGTCTGGAAATGCACACCATTCCCGATTAAACAGTGGGGGGGAGTAGTGTGGCGAAATCTAGGTTGCTCTAAGAAATACGCAATGAAGTCGCCCAAGAACAATGGTTGCCTAATTAGCCACACTAATTATATGGCACAGAATATGAACACACAAGTCCAACTGTGCATGAACAGACACACAATTGGGCTCTAAACTACAGAACTAATCAGCGTCACTTCAGTCTGAAGACAGGGATGACTGAGGAAGGTCAGGCGCTGTCAGGAACATTCTGTGCTCCACAACATGAAACGGTGTCTGAGCTGTGTTGGCACTTTCTGCTGCGTTACGATCACTTACAGTATCACTGCCACAGAAAAAGAAAACATGGTTAACTGGAGGCCGCCTTTGTTTGCCTCTGTGTTTGACAAGCTCCAGCTTCTTGCTTTCACCTGGAAATTGACACGTGCATGGGGCAGGGAGCATTCTGAGGCTGTCAGGATGTTGTTGGCTTTTGTTTGTATAAACTTACTCCACTTCTGCCATCTTTGGCTCTGATGTCTTGTCTCTATCAAAGCCCTCATTCACTCGTAGTGAAAAGTACAAAAACTAAAAGAGAGAAATCGGAAAGCAACAGAAAGTGTCTGTGGCATGTGTGCGTCCTGAATAGTTCACCCAAGAAATAACTTTCTTTTTATCGTTTACCTACACAGCGATGTCTTTGACTGGCGCAGAGTTTTAGGTTGTAAAACATTCCACGTACCAACAGCAAAACAATATAAAAAATCAGTCCATAAAGTCTGGCTCATGCACGAAAGACGCACTCGCCTGGGTTTTATCTAAATGATAATATGAGCGTGTTTTGGAATTTATGGACAGATATTTTATAGTTTTGCTTTTGTTACGTGGAGATCTATTCCATTAATCTTTTTTTTTTTTTTTTTTTTTATCATTTTTGGATTCTGGATTCACAGTTAAGGAATGTTTTACAAACTAAAACTCTGCGTCATTCAAAGACAACAGGTAAACACAATTTCTTGGGTGAACTATGCCTTTAATCTGTTTTTACTTTTATGTTGCAGCTGGTAAAGGTGGAGGCTGCTGGGTTTATATTATACAACAGGTATTTCCGACAAAGCAATCTGATTGGTTGAAAATAGCTCTCTACCTGTGCGAATAATGAGCACTACCACACAAAGATATCAGCTGCACTGGTCGCGAAAGAGCTGAAGCGCTCCCTCTCCCAACACAATGCTAGCGGCTAGGCTAGCAGTTTTCATGTGAAGTTCAAGGACATAGTAACAAAATGTGTTGTTACAAATTTTCTATCGAATATCTTGATTACAATGAAATGATTTTTTTTTTTTTTTTCTTTTTCAATTTTTTTTTTTTTTGTAACCCATTTTTTCACCCAGTGCTAATTGCCTATGTAATCCTGGGCTCTGCTCTCCCTCTGCCGCGCCTGGGGAGACAACGGACTGACCTCATGCTTCCTTCTATGCATGAGGAGTCCAAGTTGCTTCTTTTCACCTGACAGTGGAGATTTCCCTGGTTTGGACGTAGCGCGTGGAAGGAACACGTTATTCCAACCAGTTCCTTTCCCCTCCATCAGGCGCCCCGGCTGGCCAGGGGGAGGCATTATTGAGACCAGGATTACGTGCATGTTTTTGTGAGGGTATCAACCCTAGGACACACGGGGAGAACATGCAAACTCCACACAGAAAGGCCCTATCGCCGACCCCACCTAGGGTGTGGGCGCTGATGACGCGGAGGAGGAACACGCCGCCAGCGCCCACAGCGTCCCCCGGCAGGAATCGAACCCAGGACCTTCTAGCTGTGAGGCGAAGCGCTAACCACCGCGCCACCGTGCCCCCAATGAAGTTTTTTTTTAAGGGCAACTATTGTATATACCGTAATCCCAATATTACACTCGAGGGTGTTGGTTGTGTGATTATTGGAACTTCTGCGCTGCCCACGGGCACTCACTCACTCTGCAGCAACGCAGAAGTTCCAATAATCACAATAACCAACCAACACCCTCGAGTGTAATATTGCTTAAATACATCAAATATCAGTTAATGGGTGTTTTGTTTGTTAATCTAAATCTGCAAAGTAACAAGTGACTAGAGCTGTCAGATAATGTAAAAAGTTCAATGTACACATCTTAGATCGTCTCTCTCTCTGTCTCTGTCTCTGTCTCTCTCTCTCCCTAGGTCGTCCAGACGAGCCCTCCATCATTACCTCCAGTCATCCCAGTTCTCCATACATCTGGCAAGCTTGACAGTACTTTGCGCTCCTGCATCTTTCTTGAGTACGTCCACATATGTTAATGTGGGACGTCCTTGTGATGTAGTGGTGGAGTAGAGGTAAAAAGTATAAAAAACAATTTAGTCATTTTACTTTACTTCTTGTAAACAAGAATAGTACTTGAGTGAATGTACTTGGTTACATTCCACTACTCATGTGCGTTTGTGTGCATACTGCATACGTCTGTCTGCGTGTGTGTGTGTGTGTGTGTGTGTGTGCGCGCGCGCGCGCGCGTGTGCGTGCGTACGTATGTGCGTGTGTGTGTGTGTGCGTGCATGCGTGCGTGCGTGTGTGCGTGTGTGGACAGCTGCGGCCCATTACCTGGGCTCAGCAGTGTGTTGTAGCAGGAGATACCATAGGCTGTGACATTAGCGTTACTTCCTGAATTAAAGATCTGATGTAATATGTCAGGGGTTATAAATGTTAGCATCAAAGACAGCAGGGTGCCCAGTTGACCTCTGCCCATGACCCAAAATCCTTCACAGAAAACACAGGGTCTACTCTTGACAATGTTGATATGTACACTTAAAAAAAAAGAAGAAAAAAGTAGCCGCACGATAGCTTTGATGAAAAGATATACTGTATACCCCATCTTGACCGTGAAATTCCTTTTAAATTGTAAGCTTTAAACAACATAGAGAGGCCAGGTCTATTTGGAGAAAGAGACCTCAGATCTCAATGAGATTACCTGTCTAAATAAAGGTTAACCACTTAACCCTCTGGGCCAGGGGTCGTCAACGGGGGGGGGTTCGGGTCCCTTAGGGGGTGCTCAGAGAGTTACTACAGGGGGGCTGCTTTGTGTGATTCGAAATTATATTTCATTCATTAGCCACTTGAATCCTAGAATCCCTATTCTGGGGGAAACATTAGCTGAAAATAGCAGATCTACTAGTGGAACAGCTATTTTCGGGTAAGGGGTTTGGTGTAGACTAGAGGGAAAAAAGAGCAGACCAAGTCCAAGGTCAAGTTTGACAATGTTGAAGTTTACTGTGTATTGCTGAGGGTGTGTAAATGTCTGAAAATTCACATTAACATGAATCCGAAATATTATCATGTGTAAACGAACAAGCAAACACACAATAACATTATTTACACAACACTGATGATATGGCTGTGAAACAAGTCTATGAGACAAGACTATGAAGCTACAGTATCTATGAAATATGTTGTGGGGGTCCCTGCTTCATCTCTCTCCCAGCTTAGGGGTCCTTGGCCTGAAAAAACTTTAAGACGACTAGTAAACAGGACCTGAGTTGGCTCTGGAAACTTTTTTATTGTCTACAACAAATCTCTTTGCAAAAAAAAACTGCAGATCTGCTACTTTAGGCTAATGTTCCCCCCAGAATATGGATGCTGGGTTTCAAGTGATCACAACGTTCTATTTGGACAAAAGAAGCCTTGCGTATGTTGGGCCCTGGTCGTGGAACGACCTGCAGACCAGCCTCAAATTGGCTTTTGTGATCCCTTTAGCAAGCTTTTAAAGGATTGTCATGGACACACTTATACCCAATCCCAGACATTGCTCTTGCTTTGATGTTGTTGCTCTTAGTTATATATTGGTCACTTTGTACGTTCTCGTTTTATTTTTAATTTCCTGGAGCTTCCTACAGGTAGTGTGTATGTGTTTTTACGGATGTTATATGGCTGTCGTTGTTATTGTCCTGTATTTGTTGTTACTGGCAACGCAGTGTAACATTTATTCCTCTTGGCCAGTTCACACTCGTAAAAGAGACTTTAGTCTCAATGTGGTTTTTACTGGTTAAATAAAGGTTAAATACAAATAATAAATGCTAATTGAATCTCTGTTGCCTTTATTTATTTATACTCTGTTGTACTGTCTGTTGTCCAATGCTGAAAATAGCAAATTGGCTTTTTTTTGGGCACGGGACACCGTCGTGCTACTAAATCTAAATCAGGCTTAAATGTATTTGAGCAAGCATGATGTAGTAACCATAAACCATTCCCAGCAAAAGGTTACTGGAGTGTTGATAATTATATAAAAGTATTGAGCAGTTTAAAGGGCGTTTGTGTGTCCTTGGTGTCATCAGGTAATGAGGGGATCGTTTCAGAAGAACAACCTAAGGACCAAAAATGCATTTCCAAGGTGTTAAAGGTCTTGTGGAAAGGTTGCATCGCCCTTCATCAACACAATGCTTCCTCCTGTTCCACCTCCTCCTCCACCACACTGAAAACACAATGATTTTAACCCCTTGCCCTGACTGATTGTGACCAGGTGGCCTTCTTCATCGCCAGTCCATCGGTGTGTGTGTGTGTGTGTGTGTGTGTGTGTGTGTGTGTGTGTGTGTGTGTGTGTGTGTGTGTGTGTGTGTGTGTGAGAGAGAGAGAGAGAGAGAGAGAGAGAGAGAGACAGACAGACAGACAGACAGACAGACAAGATGACTCACAAAGAATAACAGCCTGAATATACCACCAACTCTCACTTCATGCACAACAACTCTGACAGACCCAGATGTGTTCTGGTTGATTTACGCTTTTTAAAACTAACTGAGTGTACAAATGTAACCAAATGGACCCTTTTGGATGGGTTCCAAGTGGTTGCATTTGTACACTCTCAGAGTTCAATGAACACTTAACAGTTTTGTGTAGTGTAGTGTAGTGTAGTGTAGTGTAGTGTAGTGTAGTGTAGTGTAGTGAGAGAGAGAGAGAGAGAGAGAGAGAGAGAGAGAGAGAGAGACAGAGAGAGAGAAAGAGGCCCTGGTGTACAGTGAAGTATTCACAGGTGTACATAGCCATTAACATGTGTTTATAGCCCTGCCACACACACACACACGCACACGCACACGCACACGCACACACACACACACACACACACACACACACACACACACACACACACACAATTCCTGATAGACATCCGCATAAAATCCCTGTCACATCGTTTACGTTCCCAATGGAGATCAATTAAACAAACTAAAGCTGAAGTGGTTTATAATATCTCAATCAGAAATGTTGACTCGTGGCCAGAAACCAGTGCATGTGGTTGGACTGGTGGTGATGAAGTGCAAACATAGATTTGCCATAATCATTCCCATCATGTAAAAAGAAAAAAGAAAAAAAAAAGAAAAGAAAAAAGGAAATCTTACAGGAATGACCTTTATCAACACACAGCCAGACATGTTTATCTGTGCAATAGTCAGTGGTGTAAAAAGTACCAATAATACAAAAAGTAAAAGTATTAATACTGCAATATATAAATACTCTGTTACACAAGTAAAAGTCTGGGATTCAAAGTGTACTCATTTCTACAGAATGTCCCATTTCAAGTTTTCAAATATATACAAATATTTTTTAAATAGGTGATCTATAAGTGTTGCATCTTGACGCATTGTGAGCTTGTAGATCGGCATTTTCAAATGGCCAAAATGTATATAGAGCTGGAGTGGTTAATGTACAGTATGTTTGGTGATAATAATCAAAATCTACAAAGTAAATAGCAATTTAAGTTTTCAAATAGTTGTAGTGGAGTAAAAGTACAATATTTGCCCCCTGAGATGTAGTGGAGTAGAAGTAAAAGTATTGGAAATTACAAGTACAACTAAGTACCGTACTTGAGTACATGTACTTAGTTACTTTCCACCAGTGCATTCTGTCCCAAACGTGAAACATGAGCCTTGGGTCCGGTGGGCGATGTATACTCTATACTGTAGCTATGGTAATGGCCGTGGCGTTGTCAGACTGCAAGGCACGGCGGAGAAGCCTTGAGAAGTGATTCAGCATGTACAGTATTCCTGTCTTTTCACGCTAAAGCCCTAGAGCCTTGTTGTAAATGCGGAATTCTCACTCTTGACAGGGCTGAAATGCCAGCACTGTGGACAATCTACAGATGTGGCTTTTCTGGCGTACAGGGGCCCCGCAGTTAGACTGCATGCGTCTCTATGTAGGGGCCCTGGCAGCGTCTTGCATGGCTGAGATTTCTCGTCATCGGCCTGCCCCGCATGCTTTGGATTGTTGGATGACGCCGACCGCCTCGAGTCATCAGGTCTATTACAGGACACTCACACACAGAGAAGAGATACAAAGTTGAAGAGACGGAGAAGAAGGACGTTCTGTGTGTCGACTGAGAGAAGCTGTGACAGATCACAGGCAGACACAGATGGGGAGATAAGAGGGGACAGGACAGTGGGAGATTGAAGCCCCGATTTGCGCTTCGTCGTACCACGCCGCCACAAACCGGAAATAGCCCGACCTCTAAGCCCACAGCACGTTGTGAATACGACGTGTTGTGAGCTTATAAATCGGTTATTTTGGGGGCTACCCATGTTACCCAACGCCGTTGTACGACAGAGTGTAAAATCAGGCATGAATCAAAGACTGACAGATGCAAAGAAAGAAAGAAAGAAAGAAAGAAAGAAAGAAAGAAAGAAATGAGTCTTTAGCAGTAGGGCTGGGTGCAATAACCGCAATACCGCAGTTGTGTAATGCATTACGCATGTCAAAGTTCATAACCGCAAATATAGCGGGATTATTTTTTTATATTTATTTTATTTAAAATGTATTTAAAATGTTTATATTCTTTCCATTCAAAACAACTTTTTTGGGAGATACCGCAATACCCAATACCCTGAAGAAGGCAGTTTGCTGCCGAAACGTTGGTTTCCCTACTACTCTTCACCCTAAAATAAATATTGGCACTTTGGCTACAGTGTGTGAGGCCACTTCTTTATCTTTTAAAAGACTATTATTGAGATACTGCGATACCGCCGTAACAGCGACTTCTTACCGCAATAACTAAAATCCATACCGCCCCAGCCCTACTTAGAAGGCAGAAACATACATATGCAGGGTGGCAGAAAAAGGATATAACTCTCCACACACACCCAGAGAGGTATATTATGTTGAGACAAACATCCATCAGCCTCGATTTCAAGAGTGGAGGCTGAGGTAAACACAGAGAGCTAATGTAACACAGAGATTCAACTGTGTGTGTGTGTGTGTGTGTGTGTGTGTGTGTGTGTGTGTGTGTGTGTGTGTGTGTGTGTGTGTGTGTGTGTGTGTGTGTGTGTGTGTGTGTGTGTGTGTGTGTGTGCGTGCATTCTGGCCAGAGAGCACATGCAGCCCCCCCACAAACTGAAGGCAGCAGCACACTGGTGGATACTCCTGCTCTGATTATACCGTTGAACATGATGGGAACGGAATGCGCTTGTAAAACACATTTACGGCCACCTTACATCTTGAATTAGTTGTATTTATGTGTTTGAGGGGAGGAGGAGAGAACCTGAGTTGAAGGCTTTCGCAGGTGATCTCCAAAAATCTCCATGTTTACCCTATCATCCTGTCAGGGGGAAGCACTATAATCTTATATTGTATGTCATAAATAGGAACAGCATGCAGGAAAAAAAACGTACAGTAGGAGCGTTTGAATGAACGGGGAGAGAGGAACTCCGTGAAAAAGGGGGTTGCAATAAAATTACGCTCAACTATGATAATTTGAATGAAATTGCCCCAGTGTAGGATTTACGAGGAACCTCTGGACCAAGGGTTGGGATCCACCACGCACGCAGCGCAGACAGACTCTAATAGGTGGTAATTGTCATGTTCCCCCTGCATTTTTAATGATGTCAGGGTTATTACAAGAGAGAGCCATCCAAGCCTGGGGTTTGAGGTTACATCGATGCGCCTCCATGTTCAGATGAGTGTGACTAGTGCCAGTGACATGCGCTGAATAAAACATCATGCATATGCACTCATACAGTATGTGTGCACACAGGTACATACACACATACACATTTTATACACGTGCACACACGTGCACACAAACAACCACACATTCTCTCTTCAACACAAAAACACAGGTACATGCGTGCATAAACGCACACACGCGCGCA
>NC_137818.1:21704886-21707386 GCF_963921795.1 Nannobrachium achirus
TTCATTTAAGAAACAAACCACATAAACAACATATTTCTCGCTGCAATTGCTGTATATTTGTATTTGCATATACAAAAAGTATACTGTACACGTATGAGTGAGTGGATGAGTGTGTGTGTGTGTGTGTGTGTGTGTGTGTGTGTGTGTGTGTGTGTGTGTGTGTGTGTGTGTGTGTGTGTATGTGTGTGTGTGTGTGTGTGTGTGTGTGTGTGTGTGTGTGTGAGAGAGAGAGAGAGAGAGGGGGGGGAGGGAGAGGGAGAGAGTAAACTATACACACAGTATTGAAGTTAAAATAAACCACTTCTGACAGGTTGCATATCTGAACCCGATGAACTCATCGAGGATTTTGATAGATGAGAGGGAGCCCCCCGACTCCAACCCTGCTCCGCCCTAACACACCTGTGCTACCTGCCTGTCCATCTTTACCTGTCTCCTGCTGCTGAAACTGGACCCCGGAGGCCTTGGGAGGGGAGGGGAGGAGGCTGTATGTATGAGATCCTGCCCCTGCTGCTGATCCATTCAAAACCCAAACGCTCCCTTCTTCCACCCCCCTCCCCGCCCCCAATACCCCCTCCGACCTCACCCGTCTCTCCCTGGGTGGGAGATCAGGTGTCCCCCTTTGAAATCTGGGACGGGATCAAACAGGCCACAGGCACTGGATAGGGCAGCTATATACCACAGCCTAATACCAGGACCCCTTAATGAGTAGTATAGCATGGGCAAACACACTGTCTGTGAAAGAGTGGGCGAAAGAGAGAGAGAGAGATAGAGAGAGAGAATAGAGATTGTTAGGGGCTGATACAGTCTTTGAGTGTCTTGCGGGGTCTTTTGTGTGCTTTGAATGTCAAGGGTGTATTTGGGAGTTAATAGACTGTGAGGGAAGCATGACAGTGTTTCTCTTTTCTCTCCGAGTGTAATTCAGACCACTGCCATTTTTCTCTGTAATGTTCTAATGCTTAACCGTATGCTCCGTCGTCGTACGGCGGTGTCACACGCTGAAAATAGCAGACGTACAAGCCTACAAAGCATTGAAGATGCAACAAGTTGTGAGCTTGTAGGTCGGCTGTTGTCTGCGCCTTTTTTGCATACAACAAAGTGTAAATTAGTTTCAAAGCGGTTTCATCTCATCACGAATGTTTGGTCTAAACTGAATGTTTTATCACCTGATATTCCAGGGTAGGAACTTGTTGGGAGCAGACGCACATCTGGAGCCTATTGGATAATCATGGATTTCACAGCTAAGAGCCATTCTAGGAATGCATTCAAAGAACAGACAGATGGGATGGGGGGGTGGCAGGGGGGGTCGGGGGGGAAATGTACATTTTGCAACTTGGATTGCAAAAAGTTCCGAATTGCTTCACGTTCAAAGAATTTTGGATACTTTGTGTGCAGTTCTAACTTCCCACATGATAATTACAAGGGTTAGCGTTAATATTAAACGGTCATCATTAGTGTGAAGCTTACTTCCTCAGACTGTTCTTTTGCCTTCTGAGACCAAAAAAACAGTGCTTACGTTGTGTAAAAGAAATACGCTGTATCGTTGGTATTCAGGGTGGTATGGCCGGTTGCCAGGTCACCATAATAATCATACATATCCAAATGCATGTTGTTTCTGCACAAGACTCTGTGCTGCTTCCTTGGCCCCAGTAATTGTTTTCAGATTGGTGTTCTGGGGCCTTTTCAAGTATTTCTGCTGCACTAATGGTTCTGCTCGTCTACGTCGTAATTAAGTTATTGTTTTGTGGTCAATTACAGTGGCATGTTATGTTCCAAATTAGGCCTGTGGAGAGATGAAGAGATACAGAGGGATCATGTTTTGTTTGCGTGCTTTGTGCGCGGGATTACCGTTTTATTACAGGGACGTGCTATGTGGAAAAATATCGTATTTGCACTTCAGCACAATGTCACCATCTCTAATAGGCTGCTTAGACACTCTGGCCCCATTTCATGCTTTCAGGAATAAAAAAAAGAAAATGGCAAAAATATCCCATGATCTACAATCTCACAATGTGTCACGATCCGATGCATTGTGAGCTTGTACATATATTTTCAGAAAATGTTTGTAAATGTTAGTAAGTTTCCGCCTATTATGACATGTCAAAAGTGCGTAATATTATTTCAGATGCGCACACAGACCGACATACATCCGCGAGGCACACATAAGAAGCATGCACGCACATACGCGCGCATGCACACACGCACGCACGCACACACACACACACACCCACCCACCTACGCATATGCAGGTAATCATACTGTAAGTAGTCAGAAAAGTATGACATCTTGGCTAGTTGCCAAACAAACTAGAGATGTTATAACCCCCCCCCCCCCCACCAACCCCCACCCAACAGAAAACCCAGGTCACAGCCGACGTGTTTAATTTCTGCTTCCTCTTTCGTGCCTTAAAGATATAAGGTGAGATGGTGTGAGAGAGAGAGGGGCGAGAGAGATAGAGAAAGAGGTGGAGACACGAGGTAATGTTGGAGGGGGTGGAGGCAGG
>NC_137818.1:21709886-21734886 GCF_963921795.1 Nannobrachium achirus
CACTCTCTCAACTATACTTGTGAGGACCTAAACATTTCAGATAAGTACATGTATATACGGTATGACATTTTGTATTTTATCATTTCTTTTTGCAATTTTTTTACCCTAATATTGAAGACTGAGATACACTTAGTTGAGCCCGGGTTTATCCGGACAATAGATAGAAGCTCACAACCCGTAAATCAGGCCTAACTCTAACCTTAACCCTTAGACCTGACCTCTGAAGCCCTAATCCTAAGTAACACCTGAATTATTATTAACTATTGGTAATTGTAAGCCTAACAAAAAATATATTTTAAACAATAAAACAACCATCTCTCTTGTGAGGACCAGGACAATATTGTTTCACAATATGCTTCTCTAATTATACTTGTGGGGACCTTTGGCCCTCACAAGTGTAGTAATACAATCACACACACACACACACACACACACACACACACACACACACACACACACACACACACACACACACACACACACACACACACACACACACACACACACACACACACACACACACACACACGTCGCCCCGTCCTCTGTCCCTGCAGGGACCGGTGCTTTCTCCTGTCCAGGGGCCGGGTGATCAGATGTCCCTGGTCCTTTGTCTGCCTCTTTGAATGGGAGGACAAAAGCAAGCCGTCTCTCTCTCTCTCTCTCTCCCTCTCTGTATGTCTGTCTGTCTGTCTGTCTCTTTCTCTCTCTCTCTCTCTCTCTCTGTCTGTCTGTCTCTTTCTCTCTCTCTCTCTCTCTCTCTCTCTCTCTCTCTCTCTCTCTCTCTCTCTTTACTTTTTGTCTTCAAAGCTATTTCTCTTCTCTCCACTTACTTTCTCTCCCCATTTTCATTTGATCATTTCTCCTACAAGTGCTTTAGATCTCTCCATCTCTCTCTCTCTCTCTCTCTCTCTCTCTCTCTCTCGCTCTCTCTCTCTCTCTCTCTCTCTTTGTGCCCCCCCCCCCCAAACTCTTTCTCTCCCCTCTCTCCATTTCGTTCTGCCATTTGAAATGTTAATACAGTAACATGCAACAGTTTCCTGGAAGAATTTATTGTTCAGTTCCACAAATCGCCACTGGAGGACAGTAATGATCCTTGTTTCGACTGCAATGGAAAATGGTGGCCTGGATAAAATTGTTAGTTGGCAATTCATCTGAGTGACTACCGAATGACAGTCCTGTCTCCTCCGGCCTGTGCAGCGCTACATAGAGCCACTAGGAAACAGTCAACAAAAGTAACAATACCACAATATAAAATACTCAGTAAAAAGGCCTGTATTCAAATTGTTACTTGAGTAAGAGTAGGTATTGGCATAAAAAGATACTACCACAAAAGATTTATCAAAGTTAAAGTACACAATTTTAGATTGTGTCAAACCTTTTACTTAGTATGAAAGCCACCAGATCCTGTCCGTCACTCAAAATCTCTAATTAATTTGTCACTCATAATCCCTCATTAATTTGTTTGTCACTCAAAATCCCATCCAATCGTATCGCAATGCTTTGTAGATCTGCTGTCTTTGAATAGCCTAATGAAATAATAGAGCTTAAAGCCAAGGACAACTTTGTTTTTTTACAACAAGGGTTCATATTTTAGATTGTAATTAGAGAAAAGAAAAGTGTTCAAATCTGGGTGGTTTCAGTTGGTGGGGGCATGCGTACAAGTGGCTAAATAGTGGTATTTTTTAGACACAATAAGCCAGCAATTTCTTTGTTACTATTTACACCAGCCCCCATAAGTCATCTGCCCATGAAAAGATTGCGGTGCATCTTGGGAATGGGCTTATTGTGTCTAAAAAGACATATACAGCCACTTGCATGCATCAAATCAAAATCGTTAAAATCACAAAAATGATAGAAAGAAGTAAATGAAAAGATTTTAGCACTCATCTTTTCTTTGCTCTAATGACCGTCTAAAATATGAACCCTTGATGTAAAAAACAAAGTTGTCCTTTAAAGGTTAGTGTGTTTTGTGTTTTCACTGTTTTGTATCTAAATGCGCAAAGTAACTAGTAACTAAAACTGTATAAGCAAACATTTGTACAAATATATATACAATATTTGCCTCTAGATGTAGTCGAGTAGAAGTAGAAGTATCAAAACACGTTAATACTCAAGTAAGGTGAAATGTACCACCAGTAAGACTCCCTAATCGGGAGATAAGCGACCGTAGGTCTCGCTAGAAGAGGGCCATGTGAGAAATGAGGGGTGGGGTCTCCGCGTTGCCTTGGCGGACGAATAGGTACCGGCCCCGGCTCTCCCGGACGCTCCTAGGCCGAGTTAGGGCATTTTATGTGAGCTGCAGTGGAGGGGGTCCTCCACTGGGGGCGCCACCACTTTTGCATCCGTTCTGGAGTACCAGGAGTGGGTGGTCCCCGGGAATTCCCCGTGAGCAGCCCCGTGGGGGTGGTCATTTGGTCATTTTTGCACATTTGGTATTTTTTTTACACCTGGGGGTCCCCCAGGGACCTGGGGGTCCCTGGAACTCTGGGGGTCCTTGGAGGTTGTAGTTTGGCAGGCAAGGAGTTTGTGTGGAAATTCTCGGGCCAACGGTGGCCGAGCTATGAGTAGGGGGAAAGTGTGACGTGTATGTGGTAATGTTTTTACACTTGGGGGTCCCCCAGGGAGCTGGGGGTCCCTGGAGCTCCGGGGGTCCTTGGAGGTTGTAGTTTGGCAGGTAAGGAGTGTGTGTGCAAAATCTGGCATGGATCGGGGCAACGGTTGCGTAGATATGAGCAGGGCAAAAGTGTGACGTGTGACGTGTGTGACGGACGGACGGACGGACGGACAGACGGACACCTGGTGGAGCTTTCTGTAGTAAGTGCGACCTACGGTCGCAATAAAATTGTACAGTAGCCTACTTGAGACAGAGTAAACGTCCTTAGTTACACTTTCAACCATAACCGTACTTTCAGCTCCCCATGCCAGGCAGGTTGTTTTCTTCCCTAAGTGTCCCACACTGTTTGGTCTACAGATTCCTTAATGATCTGTTTAGTGCGTAAACCATCCTGCGACTGTACTTAAATTGTCGCTGTGTAACATGAGGTAGGAGTTGTTTGGAAGCGCTGCCGCTGACTGAGCTGCTTAAGCCGGGAACCCACAGAGGTTGATGTCTGTCTTTAGTTCACTAATAGTGCCGTAATCTGAGAGCTTGAGACGAGTACTGTCTCAACCACAATTGTGAATCTCACACACACGCACGCACGCACGCACGCACGCACGCACGCACGCACGCACGCACGCACGCACGCACGCACGCACGCACGCACGCACACACACACACACACACACACACACACACACACACACACACACACGCATGCACACACACACGCATGCACACACACACATACAAGCACAAACACACACCTGCACACAAACCACACACACAGTCGGACACGCACACACACACACACACACACACACACACACACACACACACACACACCATGCTGCCACTTTCATGTGGCTTCCCAAAATGCTCAGACAATGTTTGTGGTGAGTCATTGTGTGTGTGTGTGTGTGTGTGTGTGTGTGTGTGTGTGTGTGTGTGTGTGTGCGTGTGCGTGTGTGACTGTGTGTGTGTGTGTGCGTGCGTGCGCACGCGCGACACGGCGCACGTCTGTTTGTGTCTATATATAGGCATGGCTACAGGGGGAACACCGAGGGGAGTGTATGTGAAATTGGAACGGCACCATATTGCCATGGGCTCCTGTCATAACAGTCATCATCCATGTTGAACCATGTTGTCACGACATGATGATTAGTGGAAAGATTCAGGCTTCTGATTTAGATTTGGAACGTATTCTATACACAAGATATCGGTGGTTAATGAGGAAACAAGCAGGGGTGCAGCAGTTACTGTGACTAATTGATTACATCAATTATTATTAATAATAATACATAATAATAAATATGTATTTAAATAAAATAATAGATTTTCAAAAATAGCAAAGATATAGGTCACATTGAGACATGAGCGTTTTAAGCTTATAGAATATTTTCAATGTTTCCAAAACAGTTAGTTGTTCAACAAGGCTACATTGGTTAGTCAGGATGGATTTTGTCATTTAAAAAACTCAATTTGTTTCGGTTCATTTATAAATAAATTATCTTACTGATTAGATTATTCAAAGTAATCAATAGAATAATCGCAAAGAAGATAACCGAGTTAACTTGCCGCCGAACTAAAACTCAATATGCAAGGCACCGACCCTTTGCTCACGGGAGCAAATAAAAGGGTTCGGCAGAAGTTAAGAGACAAATAAATTATATTTGTGAAACATGACCATGGGGAGAGTTTTCTCCGTGTCAGTCTTTTTGTTTGTTTGACCTCTTTCTTGTTCAATCTTTTTTTTTTTTTACTTTACTGTTGTGTTTTTTCAACTGCTTACCACAAATTGAGGTCTCCATCATCGCAAAGACATTACATTAGGAAACTCCTACCTACATGGTTCTATTTTGTTCATATAATAGGCCTAGTATTAGCCTGATTATCAGCCTGAATTCTCATTTAGTCTCACTCCATTATTCAGTCTGCAAGCCCTTAGTTCCTACTGCAGCCGTTTCTGGGTCTTCGGCGATTGGTTCACCCCCTAATCAATCACAATCTATACTATAATTTTGCGAATGTCTGTCTGTCTGTCTGTCTGTCTGTCTGTCTGTCTGTCTGTCTGTCTGAAACAGCGTTTCTCATCAGTGGCTGGAGCAATTGATCTGAAATCGCATCACATTTAGCATATGAACACACCTAACATAACTGTGAAGCCCGTTTGTCACTTTCACAAATCGTATGCTGTATATTAGCATTTTTATGGTGTATCTACTATCTATTCTGCATCTAGCTTGAGGCTAATCTATTCTGCATCTAGCATGAGGCAACATGTTTAACCAGCTGTGTGTGTGTGTGTGTGTGTGTGTGTGTGTGTGTGTGTGTGTGTGTGTGTGTGTGTGTGTGTGTGTGTGTGTGTGTGTGTGTGCAGGCAGGCGGGTGTGTGCGCAGGCGGGCGGGTGGGTGTGG
Organism: Nannobrachium achirus; assembly: GCF_963921795.1. Classification (NCBI taxonomy): domain Eukaryota; kingdom Metazoa; phylum Chordata; class Actinopteri; order Myctophiformes; family Myctophidae; genus Nannobrachium; species Nannobrachium achirus. The sequence goes on from NC_137818.1 coordinate 21,714,904, forward strand.
GGGGGTAGCCATTAAACGAAACGGGTATTTCTTACATTGATGCTCCTACATATTATCATGCAAGCACCAGTTAAAGTTACTTTCCATCCCTCATATACTGTATGCACAGTGCACATCCCATAACCCACACACTGCACATCATTTTGGAGCTCATATCTTTGAACGGGTAAGGGCTAGTAGTAGCAAAGCCGATAACGTTGTTATTAAGCGACCATTGTATGTGTTGTTATGTGGCTGGCTAACCTGCTGCTATTTGCTAAGCAAAGAAACCAGCTTAATAGGAGCGCTACTAACAAGTAATCAAACTCATCAAAATCAAACTTGCAAAATATGACTGCTACTGATGTTTCATAGCGCAGGCATTGACACTAAGGCTTTTCCACCTGCCCCCGGCAAATACACCTTTAGGGCAGGTGGAGTTTGCTTTCAGGTTGCCCGACCTGGCAAGTGGTTGTTTGAGAGGGGACCGAAACGTCTATAAACACAACACCAGATATCTGTCTAAACACCTGAACGTGGCCTGGCCGAAGCGTTCTGTCCTCTGGTCTGTGGAATGTAAAATAAGATCACTGTTTTCCTATAATGTGCTGTTTTCACTGTTGCTACACTTAAATATATAAAATAGGTGTAGGTGTGAACCCATGGTCATATTTAATCATAGATATGTAGGTATTTGGAATTTTGGATATATTTGGATACAAATGTAGGTATGACATTATTTTTTATCGCACAGCTGCAGAAAGTAAAACAAAATAAGTGAACAAAAATAAATTAAACAGTAATTCAAATTTTCCCTAACATTTTATAATGGACGATTTACCTTACAGGCAAGTGGGCATGACCTTTGGGCAAGTAGGACATGACCTGTACTTGCCTTCCACGATTCAGGGACTGGAGCCAGGCTAGGCCTATAGTCTTAAATATTTCCAATAATTACAAGATGCAATCATAATACCACCTTGTACAGGATCGGCACAAGGCAATGTGGCGCCCATGGAAAATTAAGTTAGTTGTGTTCACATTAATCACTAAGCCATTCTTCTTTAAAGCCCCCTCAGGACTGGTCAGTGTCAAGATACAGCGACGTCACAGCACAAGCACACAAGCACCCAAGCAAGCAAGCAAGCACGCACGCACACAAAAGCACAAACACTATGTTCACAGGAAGGAATAGACCCTTCCTGCTAAATGTTTTTCCTCATGTAGACCTACAACAGCCAGGATATAACTATAGGCCTGTTTTGGAACATATTGTAAATACAGATTATAGTAGCCTATACACAAAGCAACCATAACCAAAAGGCACAGTCAGCCTGTGCCAAAACAGTCACAATCCATCACAGCATACAAACAAACAGCACTCAAACAGATGTGTCAATCAGCCCCCCTAAAAAAACAGCAGTTTTAAAAGTGGACCAAAGTGTTCCATTAGGGTGTCCAAATGGACCCTTACTGCAAGGGTTCCTAATTCATTCAGGCTGTGACCCCCCAAATTAATCATTTGAACTGGGGATCCCCAACTCTGACAAGCACTTAGATAGATAGATACAGTAGATAGATACCTTTATTATCCCAAGGGGGAAATTGTAGGCATTACATTTTAGACTGGATTCCACAGATACTGTAAATATTTGAAAATAGCTCATAATGCCTCACGGTGGCTGTATATTTTCACATTGTTTGGCCCTTTCTTACATAATATCTGACAATTTGTTAAATTTTTGGTATTAAAAACAAAAATTGTAACTTTAGAAATGTGCAGATGGCCTACCCTGTAATCCTGCATACACTTATACAGTATGTTGGTTTGTTTACAGTTGAGTGAGAACATTACTGGTAGGCTATGTTGCACATTAAGCTAATCATCTGGGAGCTAATCTCCCCCTGAACAGTAAATAGCCAGATGTGTTCATGTCAAAACAGAGTCCAGGGTGCTGCTACTAATTGTTGTTAATTATAGCTAGGCTATCATTGGTAACACCTGTTGATCACCTTGTTATTTTAGGGTCATATTTGCTGCTTTATATGAAGGCCCAGTGGGGATGGGCCTTCAGTTTGAATCCAATAATAGACTAGCATTGTAAGGTCAATGTTCCATTTCTCTTACCTTTGTCGTCTTCTTCATTGCAACGTGCATGTCCAGTTCTTCATCAGCTGTTTCACCACTGACGCCAAGCCCAGTCATGACTCAGGTAGGCTATTGACCTAATTCATGTGGCTAGGCTAATTCATGATATACTTAGCCTAATTCATAACTCATAATTATAGACATCGATCATTATTCAGCTCGGTAGTGTTGCTACAAAATATCAACAACATTCAGCTCGGTAGTGTTGCTACAAAAGATCAACAACCCGGACGTCGAAATAGGCCTGCCGCCTAATTTAACCGTTTTTGTCTCCATCCAGTGTTTTTTGAAGAAAATGTTTGACTGAAAACAAATCTTCTTCTTCTTCCTCTTCCATGACGTTATTTTCGGTTTCATTTTAGAAGAAAACAACAACAAACGTGGTCATTCCAGCGGTCAGTGCAAGCAGAAAATAGCAGACATTCAGTAGGTCTACACTCTACACATAGGAGCTGAATGATATTGATTTATGACGCAGATGATAAGTTACTGATTGCACGTGCGGCAAGTCGTTTGAAAATGCCCGCCGCACACAGCCGGAGCCGGCTATATCTGATTGGACAGCACGACACCTGCAATGAAAATAAAATAATAAATACTTTCAAATTCAGACATTCTGTGCAATCAGAGTCTGCAATGTGTGCATGTCTTCGCTATTTATTTATTTTTGTATAGTCCAATGCAATGGCTATGCTATTATACATTTATTTATTTATTTTATGTAATATTTAGTTTTTGTAGCAAATATTTCAGTGCTCAATATTTTCTGGTAGTGTAGCCTATTCATTAGTTAATTATTTAAGCAGCAGTAAAGATAATAAATAAATTATCAAACAAACAAACAAATTAATTAATGCATAAATGAATGAATGAATGAATGAATCTCATAGCTGTCTCTGGCCATTACAAATAAAATAAATAAAGGAAAGTTTTTAAGTTGCTCGATTCAGTAGGCCTATTTAAATATTTTCATTTTATCACACACACCCCTTCCTATACAAAGTCATCGTATTAAACCATATACACTTTTTCCCGTTATTAAAGCACCGTTATTATTATTATTTTATTTATTGTATTTTATTTTTTAATAAAAAGAAGAAAAAAAATCAAATATCTAAATAATGAAACGAGCAACTTAAAAACTTTCCAGGGTACTCCCAAAAGCCTGAGTAGATGATAAAATGACCCCAAAAAACTCTTTAACCTAACATATAGGTGCCCTACATGATCAACAGTTGAAGCAACCCCAGACCAATACACTATCACAATAAATAAATACATAAATAAATATTGTCAAAATGATAATAGGCCTATAACATTCTATTACAACCACAAAATGCAAGCAAGGGCTGAACAAAAATGATGTGTTCTACCCATCTTTCCTCCATTCAGTATCAGCCACCAAGGCCAGCGCCCTTTAGGCCTATCCATACTTTGACCGAAACCGCCGTTTTCGGTCAAAAGGTCCTTTTCTAAATTATATCCCTCGGGACTTCTGAAAAGCATTGGACCGAACGAGAGTTCGGAAATTTGCACGTCGGAAAACACAACTCACCGAACATTTCGGTCGAAGTATGGAGAGGCCTTTAGAACACACACACACACACACACACACACACACACACACACACACACACACACACACACACACACACACACACACACACAGTATGCACCTGCTTTGTCTGTTCTCATTATTAGCAGTGTTGGGAACTAATGTAACCCCATGTGACATGTCTAGACCAATCGGATCAATGGTGAATATAGATCTTTTCCACAGCAGCCATATTGACATTGTGTAATGTTACTTTAATACCAATAATACTAATTATGTCTCTGTTTCTATTTAGAAACTGACGTTGTAGAGATTGTCAACATGATTCACAGTAGCAGCATCCTGACTGTTTGGCCTGGATGGAGCACAACCTTAGTATCGGTGACACAATAGTCAATACGGCTGCCATGAAAAAAAGGTCTATTATTGGCACTAGATGGTCCCTTAGAAGCTGTTGTCTTACCTGTAAACTCCATATATCTGCTTCGTACTTATCCTTGTTTGTGTAACAAGAGAAAGTGCCCACAGTTATATACAGTAATGTGATGGGTTATACTGCACAGGCCACCTCATCTGATTAACTCTGTTGATCCTAATTCAACTCCCTGGCTATAACTACGTGAACATGTATGATCATAATTCATGGCTGCATCTGCGCTGTGCTTCCTGGTATATTTAGATAGATGCTAGTATGTCATGCTGGGTTACAGATGCTGTAAGTAACTAAGTATGTACTGTATGTCATGTCTGTCGCCTATTTGTTAGCCTAGTAACTTTGTAGTTGGTAATGAACTGGGTGTTCAATCAGGAACAGCAACTGCATGCTGACGTTAGGAATCTCTTCTATTTGCAATCAATCACAAACAGCACATCCCCTAAACGCATTCCCATGGCAAACAATAACACAACAACACAATAATAGAACAATAATGACACACTCCAAGGCATGCCTGATCATCTCCCTTCTCAAACTGACAGCCCAGGGAGCCATTCAATAGGCCTATAAGTTCATTGAACTTCTCTGCACTTGCATGTGGTGGTGCTGTAAGTTCCTCAGGATAAGAGCACCTGCTAAATGCTTATACTGCTTAACCCTCAAGTGCTGTTCGGGTCATTTTGACCCGTTTTACATTTTCATTTGGAAAAAAAAGGTAGAAGTTAAAAATGTTTCCACTTGAAACTCACTGGCCTTAAAGATTCTTCTGAGATGAACATGTAAAAAAAATATTTTTGCACTACACCCATGCTACACCCCCCTCATATTTTTTTGAACCTTAAGTGCTGTTCGGGTCATTTTGACCCGGAAGCACAGAAATACACAGTATTATGCCAAAACACAGACACACAGTCACCCCCACTTCTAACACCCCCCTTCCGAAGCCCCATTCCGAACCCTCCCCCCCTTCCTATAAGCATGAGCAATATTGCCCAGTATTAAATGAAGTCGTTTTTTTTACATGGATTTCAGCTAAATCAGTAAAAACGCCTAGCTCTTTCAGTGTTTAATGTGATATAGCAAAGCAGAAATGCAAACATTTACCAAATATATCATATGAATTGTTTGGTATTGAGTCAAAGTCAATGTATCATGATGATTTGTTAAGTTAAAATTTATATTAGTGTTGTTTTTTTTAAACCAAATATCCACCGGGTCAAAATGACCCGAACAGAACGAAGGTGTAGTGAATCTGAACAGAACTTAAGGGTTAATGGCTTCCCTGTGAAATCTGAAGATAGCAAGTTACTAGGTGTGCAGTTTGAGAACGAAACACTAAGGATGTGCTAATGCACTTGTGTATGTGAGCTTTGTGTGCCGTTGGATCTTGGCCTTGTGGTTTGCTGTATGCACGCAGCAACATGATTTGAGCTGTGTGGTTCACTCTATGCATGTGGCAGCGTGAGTGTAGCTGCGATTGGTGCACTTTTATGGGGACAGAGATACAGACAGAGAGACAGACAGATGTACAGACAAACCCTGTTCTAGACTGCTAGGCCCCTTTCAGGCGCCATGCTGTAAAAAGAAGGGTATTTGCAGGGATCCCAGAGGGGAAATTACTTTTCTTAATTTGACCTGCCAGAGTTGCTGCTCCAAGTGAGAATCCTGTTCCTTATATTCTGTGTGAAGCTGCTTGAATCAATGTTCACAGAATATTATAATGTGTGCATCGTCAGGACTAAAACACCATGACTTGACAGTATTGTTTGCGAGAGATTGCTAGTCTTTAGTTGTACAAACATTGAAACATCATCTTGTAGGGAGGCATTATTTTCACACATCAACCTTGACCTTTGAACCTTTTGACATTGCAGACAGGAACGTGTGAACCCATATATTGCCTTGCTTGTTCCTGTACATTTCTCATTAACTGAGTCATCACCCCAAAGTGCTATAGGAGACGTTGAATTTCTCCATCTGTCCACTGAATGCGAAGTTCTCCGTCTGTCCACTGAATGCTGCTCGCCATTCTTTCTGTAGTGTAAAACTTATGCTGAACTATTGTTTTATTTTCATTACACCCCTTGCGCTCTAGTAAATCAAAATGCAATTGTCGCGCTCTGTAATAATGTCAGTGGCTCGGGTCGCGCTGCAAGTGACGTTTTGGACAGTTTGATATGTGACTTGGTTGGTAGATCAGTTTACTGCGTTCAGACTGAGACACATCTTTAGAAATCAGATTTGAAGCATATCTGAAAATACTCCTGAATGTGGCTCAAGTCACATTTGTAAAAATCGGAATCCATGTGACTTGTTTGTATTTAGACTTACTGTAATTAAACAAATCTGATTCCACTCTAGTCTGGAGGATGTGACACAGATCTGATTCAGGCTGGTTGGCTGCCAGTGTAAATGGGGCCAAAGTGTCCCTGAAAGACACTTAACCGCATACTGCTTCCCTCCGGGCGCTCGTCACAACCACCTGAGCAGACATCAGCAGGGTGAAGCTGAAAATTAATTTCTCCTGTGGGATTAAACCAAATCCCCCAAAAAAGTCAGCTTTGGGGAATATGTTTTTGACAGTCAGTGTGAAAAGTTAATCTTCTTAGCTCTCTTCCCCATAACAAACCTTTAACTCAAAGTTTTGTGGTGTTGCATGAATGCATTTAGAAAGTTATGTGCCATTTTGTGATGGGCCTTGCTCACTAACCCTTGGCCAATCACCATGAAAAGTTAATCAGTTCTTTCCCCGCGACAAAACTTTCCGCACTTTTCACACAAATCTGCTCATGCATTTTGGAGATATCCTATAGCAGACAGACAAACAAATCAAAATGAGGCAAAAACACAATTCCCATCCGACCTTCTTGGTGGGGGTATGTAGCAACTCATAATGTAATAACGGCTCATAATGTAATAAGGGCTCATAATGTAATAAGAAAAATGTAATAAAAACTCATAATGTAATAATCAGCTCATAATGTAATAAAAAAACGAGCACATAATGTAATAATGGATTTTTCAATAATGTAATAATGTAATAATGTGTTACATTAAGAACCTCCACATAGGAGGCTCATAATGTAATACAACTTCATAATGTAATAATGTACTTTTTTTATTACATTATGAGCTGATTATTACATTATGAACTTTTATTACATTTTAATTATTACATTATGCGCTTGTTTTTTATTACATTATGAGCTGATTATTACATTATGAGTTTTTATTACATGTTTTTATTACATTATGAGCCCTTATTGTCTCCACCAGCCGAAGGCTGAGGGAGAGTATGTTTTCCCCTCCGTCCGTCCGTCCGTGCGTCCGTGCGTCCGTCCGTCCGTTTGTCCGTTACCAGCTAATCTCCGGCACCGCTAGCCCGGTCGCTGCCAAACTGTGCACACACACTCCCTCGACACCAATTCAGAACCTCTGCCCCAAATATTTCACATGGGCCTGTTCTAGCGCCACCAGGAGGCCGACTTTTGCAAAACTAACTTTTGCCAGTACTCCTACAGATTTTGTCCAAAAATCACGTAAATCAGTAGACAGTATCTCTACAGTCATGTGATCGACATGGATGTGTCAGATTTTCCATATTCCATCCTGATTGGCTAAAACTGGCTTTCAAAGTTTGCAGGATTGGTCAGTTTTGAATAAAATGCCTGAAATCCTGAACGCAGTGTGCGATTTTGGTGAAATTGTGCATGCACATTCCCAATAGGCAGAGGAATAAATGCCACTTAAGAAAAATCAAATCAGCCTCATGGTGGCGCTATAACAGGCCGATTCATGTTTTCACCTATAACTCCACCGATTAGTGTCAAACTTTGTATGCGCACTCCTTAGAGGCCAAGGTAAAACCTTTGCCCTGCATTTTTTACATCAGCCTTTTATAGCGCCATCAGGAGGCCGACTTATGTAAAACACATTACATGCCTGACCTGGTGGAGACCTGTGCTCGGAAGAGCACTGCTTCTAGTTACATTATGAGTTGCTACACACCCTGCCAACTTTGTTGATGAAGAATGGAGCAATTAACTGCTAAACATGCAGCAAATGAATACATATGGGGATCATTTAGCTGTACAAAGAGCATCCACAATGTTCAACATACAGTTCGTGATTGTATCAACACTGGGTGTTGATGCAACATCGATAATATCTCCATGTGGTCGGTATGACGACAGTCTGCCATTGCTAGTTCTGGGCCACTTTGCCGAAGGTCATGGGGACCATTATGTAAGCCTTGATGGACCAGTCATACACTTGATTCAAAGAGCGCACCACTTCGATCTGTCCATAGTGACTTAGGGCCAGAGTGAGGTACTGGGTCAGGGCCAGAGTGAGGGCCTTACGGCGAGAGTGAGGGCCAGATTTAGGGACAGAGCCGGGTAGGATTTACCCTTCATGGTGCCCTGTGCTTGGACCTAGAGCTCAAATTATAAATAACAATAGTGTAGAATACCGGTATGCCCAAAGATGGTGTATGAAACAACAGAGACGTCCATACATTAGCACAATGACTTAATAGCAGGGTGACCATATTTTCAGCCGCTCAAACCGGGACGCGAACCACTGTTGCCTAAAACCGGGACCCTAAAAGCAATGCGCACGTTATTGTGCACATGCGTGCCGATTCTCTAACGTTCGTGCAAGCGCCCATACACCGCAGGGTTGCAAACAGGCAGTGAGTGATTGACAAACAGCCTCAGCGTTGAAATTCAGACACGCAATGAATTAGTACATGTTTTCTGATTGGTTACGCATGTTTTCGTGAAAAGAACATGATAAATGTCTATGCAACCACTGAAAATAGATACTATTATTGGCACAATTTTGTAGTGAATGTTGAAAAGCGGGACATATTAGTGTTTTAGAGATATTTTTCGGGACACCGGGACACGCAGCTTGAAAACTAACAGTCCCGGCCAAACCGGGACGTCTGGTCACCCTACTTAATAGTGGGGTCTCAGGATTACTAGGATCTCCCTTTAGTTGACCTTGTACCAGTGAACTGTACTGTCATGAACCTTTTCCTATGCAAACTTCTAATAAAGTCTTCAATCAATCAATCAATCAATCAATCAATCAATCAATCAATCAATCAATCAGGGATAGATAGCACCTTAACTCTGCAGCCGCACTGAGGCGCTCCAACACAATAGTGCACCAGTTCTTTTAGAGTTGTGCATACTAGTATCCACCTAACGTTTCTTCAAAACCCTTAAGTGTAACCAGTCATTACATGTGAATATCTTTTGTTTACAGTTGATCCTCTGGTGCCCCCCTGTGGTTGTTGATGCCCTGTGCTTCAGCACGTCAAGCCCTATTATAAATCCAGCCCTGGGCCGGAGTGAGGGACCGAGTCAGGGCCAGAGTGAGGTACCGAGTCAGGGTCAGTGTGAGGGCTAGACTTAGGGCCAGAGTGAAGGACAGTTCGAAGTGGTGCGCTCTCCTCTGCTTCCTGGACTCTTTGAATCAAGTGTGTGACTGGTCCATCAAGGCTTCCATAATGGTCCCCATGACCTTCGGCAAAGTGGCCCAGAACTAGCAATGGCAGACTGTCGTCATACTGACCACATGGGGATATTATCGATGTTGCATCAACACCCAGTGTTGATACAATCACAAACTGTATGTTGAACATTGTGGATGCTCTTTGTACAGCTAAATGATCCCCATATGTATTCATTTGCTGCATGTTTAGCAGATAGTTGCTCCATTCTTCATCAACAAAGTTGGCAGGGTGTGTAGCAACTCATAATGTAATAAGGGCTCATAATGTAATAAAGACATGTAATAAAAACTCATAATGTAATAATCAGCTCATAATGTAATAAAAAACAAGCGCATAATGTAATAATTAAAATGTAATAAAAGCTCATAATGTAATAATCAGCTCATAATGTAATACAAAATACATTATTACATTATGAAGTTGTATTACATTATGAGCCTCCTATGTGGAAGTTCTTAATGTAACACATTATTACATTATTACATTATTGAAAAATCCATTATTACGTTATGCGCTCGTTTCTTTATTACATTATGAGCTGATTATTACATTATGAGTTTTTATTACATTTTTCTTATTACATTATGAGCCCTTATTACATTATGAGCCGTTATTACATTATGAGTTGCTACAGGGTATAACAAACACACAAACAAACAAACAGAAGCGACTGCAGTGCTTAAATGAACAACCTGTGGCAGATTTGACTTAGTGTTCGTTCGCTGTGCAATATGTACAGAATGCAGTATGTACAATATTCAATATTCATTAAAATATTGAATTTGTAATTATTATACAGTAATTGTCTCATATGGTTCTACTTTGCTAATTTATATGTGTGTTATACATATTAATGCTCTAATTCAAAGTGAAAAGGGGGGAAACAGATATGCATATGTGCACCATATGCATATCTTAAAAACGGACATAGGACATGACATATTTATCCCAACGTTCCCAAGAGTTACTGTATGATGACAGTTCTGTGGGCATCATGGAGACACAGGAGTTTTCTCACTACACTGTGTACAGTATGTACGTGAGGTAATATATATTTTGAATGAAGTTGATTTTAATTCTGAACTTATTAGTTAGTACTAGTAGGCACTCTGGTGTAGTATGGCTTGGTGCCCCAGCCTGTGTCTTCTGTGAGGAAGAAGCCCAACAAACCCACAGTGATGCCTTTAGGAGAGCCATTCAGGATGCAAGCGGGGCCCACCGATTACCATGGGACGTACTGTACATGTCCTAGACCTGGTGAGAGCAGGAGTGGACCTGGTGAGACGTAGGAGAAGCCCGGCCAGGTGTCAACCCACACAGCCTAGTCCTTCCACGCACCAGATTGGTTTACCTCCCAGTCCCGGCAGAGTAGTTCCGGAGCAGTGGATTGTGTGGCCCTGTCTTTCCCTATTAGGATTGATCGTGGGTAGCTACTGGGACGTAAGTCGGGACTTGATCAACCCTGCCTGGGTCACCTGAACGCGGGCATGATGTTGCGAGACCCGAAACCCAGATGACTTTATGCTACATCATTGTGATTATACGTCCCAGGTAGACCCATGATATTTACAGACCATAAGTGAAAGGCCTATAGCTATAAAAAAAAAAAAAAAAAGTCTTGGCTTCATACCCCTGCCATCCCTTTTATACATGTCTTTAACATTTACAACGGATATTATGTGTTGTGCCAGTGCTATGCAGGGAACATTTCATGTGCCAAAAACAACAGGTTTTTGCAGCACTTAGAGATTAAAGATTTGTTGAAATTGTTATAGGCACGGCTCTTTATTTAGATTTGCTATTTATCAGCTTGTTTCATCTCACCTTTCTGTTTCCCCATCACATCCTCAGGGTCCAGATGGATTTTCTTCCTTATCTTCATACCTCTTTATCTCCTCCCACAACGTGAAGACTCTGCTTTCCTCGTTCTTGTTCTTTCATATATTCCTCACAATTCTTTTCTACCCCCATGCAGGCATGCACACACACAAAAACAAAACAATATACAACTCAACTTATTTTTGTTTTGTTTTTGCCAGTGCAGACAGGCATAAGCGGATTATTTTGGAGTTGGCTCAAAGTATGCCTGGAGTTTTGAAAAGATGGGTGCAGGGTGGGTGATATGGCTGTTTTAAGCGGTAAAACCAGGCCTGAGAAAAACTAATTGGGCTCAGAGAGCCATCCCCACATGAACCTTCAATTCAGTTCATTTCAATCTGTCTTAGAATAATGCTGAATAAAAACATGTCTCAAGACACTTTACATAATAGAGCCTCAAGTAAAGTACAAATTACCTCAAAATTGTACTTAAGTACAGTACTTCAGTAAATGTACTTAGTTACTTTACACCACTGGTCTTACATTAGCCAAGGAGCAGATGGTGCGTGCTTCCTTATCAGCTCAGTCCTAGCCTTGTTTAGTCTAACCTTTAGTTAATGTGGGTTCTCTGTCTGTGGCTCTTTGATTTCTCATAATCCCTGGCTCAAAGCTGTTCTTTTAAAATTGCTTAACATTCTGACTCATTTTGCTATAATAATATAGCAATTATCCATGCAACCAATGGGTGCCTAAAATGTCAAGATTTGTCCTCTGCAGGAATGTAACAGGAAAAGCTATTACAGTCTGGTTTATTTTTGTCAGATCTATTGTTGTTCTGATGGTGTCAAGGAAATTGAAATACTTTTTTCTCCACACCAATTTACTGATGAGCAATAAACTACAGTGAGTTTACATTCTGAAGAGTTAAATACAAAGAACCCCTAAAAATATGGTAAACCTTTCTGTTTGCTGCTGTCCTTTACAGAGGTTATTCAACCATTTCTTCTGCACTGCAATATTCTTCTCTTAATGATCTGTTTGATATGTATTTTAGTTTTATAATGTGTTTCTTTTACACTCTCTTGATGCTCTGTGTTTTAATGCTTAACGTTTTGTGTAAAGCACTTTGAATTGCCTTGTTGTTACAAATTGCCTCGCCTTGCCTTGATTTGGACTGGAGAGATCTGAGTGAATCTCTGCACTCACTGTAGCAGTCCATTGTGTTTACTGGCACGGTTAATTCGAGTGATTTGTTTGGATGCAACAGTTCTGCCAATTCTGTTTCTGTTGTTGAAAGATGCCTTGTTGGAAAGCTGGCAGGCTGGCTGGCTTGCCGGCCATTCTGGCAACGTGAATGAACGGTGGGCTACAAGGATGAACTTGATGGGGAGGCTCTCACACAGAGAGGTTCCATCTGGTTGCCTGTGGCATTATTCCACCACGCGTAAGCACGGTAAAAAACAACAACAAAGCTTGAGAGAAGCCGGTTCTACCTCCACCAACACACGCACGGCACGCACATCTGGAAAAACACACTCACCAGACGTAGGGAAAGAGGAGGCTGTTTGATCCGGGCAGTGAGCAGTGTTCCATCAAAGGGGGGTTCTCCCATTCTGGAAAGAAACTATAAAGTGTGTCAAAGGGGTGAGGTGAGGTGGTTTACCACTGCTTCACAGACATATGGGCCAACTAGATGCCAAAACTGTGTTAATCGGTGTTTAACCACTTTCAACGTGGCGTCCCTATTTGGGGATTTTATCATACCTGTTTTGGTTTATATTTTTATTTCTTGTGATCTTGTAGAGCGTCTTTTTCCTATTTGCTGATACGGCAAAGTATATAGGATTAAGCAGTTAAGTCGCACACATAATAACACGATTGCATTACTTGATTATAATGTACTTTGTCACTTACACAGTATCACCTTGTCATATGGCGACCCTGGTCCCTGCAAAGGGAATTCTACTGGCCTCAAAGTAGAGCACATGATGTGTCCCAGCAGATATGAGTGTTTTCTTCCTGTAGTGTCGCTGTTCACGGTCACGTCCACACTAGGAAACACTCTGAGAACTCAAGGGAACTCTGAGCCCTATTTACTTCATTCCAGTGTGTGTGTGTGTGTGTGTGTGTGTGTGTGTGTGTGTGTGTGTGTGTGTGCGTGTGCGTGTGCGTGTGCGTGTGCGTTTGCGCGTGCGCACACATGTGCACCCACATGCACACTGGTGGATGTTTATGTGGCATGTTTCCTTTTGTGCCATAGGCTTCTAATTAGCTGCTTCTTCCCACCCTAGCGTTGCCTGGCTGGCATGAAGTGATCATATAAAGGCTATTTTTACATGAGCTTGAATGTATTTAAGTCAGTAATTACGTTCTAATGATAAAAAGTTTACCAGGAAATGAAGTGTTGCCAGCATTTCTAATTGAAAGCGCAGGAAGTGATACAGTATGTGTGTGTGTGTGTGTGTGTGTGTGTGTGTGTGTGTGTGTGTGTGTGTGTGTGTGTGTGTGTGTGTGTGTGTGTGTGTGTGTGTGTGTGTGTGTGTGTGTGTGTGTGTGTGGTAAGTACTTTAGGAAAGAAAGCCTCATGGAATTTGTGATTGTGACTAATGAAAGGATATCGTCCATTTATTTTTCCTTGTGTACCTTGTGGTGAAGATGAGATAATCTATGGCCTAATTCATGCTCTGTTGTTCTGAACATGGAATCATATTCTTTTCTTTGAGACACACATGCAGGTATTTGAGGGTGTGGCCAGGTTACCATTGTCTTAGAGATGCAAACAACACAGGTATCAGTGGTGGAAAAAGTACAATGTAGATAATACATAGATACAAGTAGGTCTAAAAGTCTGGAATTAAGAATTTGAGTAAAAGTACAAAAGTAAAAAGTACTCATTATGCAGAAGGTCCCATTCCACAGGTTTTCAAATCTATAAAATGTATACAAATATTTTGAAAATTACAGATCTACAAGCTTGTAGAACAGCTATTTTCAAATAGCCGAAATGTATATATAAAGTGGTTAATGTATGTTTATTGTTTTGTAACTAGTAACAGATAATTGTAGTGGAGTAAAAGTACAATATTTGCCTTTGAGATGTAGTGGAGTAAAAATACTGAAAATGTGTTTCTTTACACCTCTGACAGGTATCAGCTTTGACTTTGTGAGACGGATTGTGTAAAGTGATATCCTTTTCTGTCCTAGTGCAAAATGTGGTCAACTATCGTAGTGCAGGGACCGGGCAAAAGTTATCTTATGAAAAATGAATACGGGATGTCCAAATATAAATGTTTCAAGGCATGCTCCCGAGTCCCAAAAAGGAGCCTCGTCCAGGCAAGAAGTTGTTTTTGCACCCTCCAACACACTTGTGCGATGTCGATTCCCTTTCGCCTATTTGCACGAACTAGGGTGTGATGTCATTGTAGTCTAAAATAGTCTCTGTCTCTGTCTCTCTATCTCCCCATCTCTCTATCTTTCTGCCTTCATCTCTGCCACATAAACACACACATTGAGGCTATTATCTGGATGTTTTCCAGTTGCTCCTCCTGTCATGCTGCCCTGGGAGTTCTTTTTAAGTGTATGACCTTCTTTGTGCCTGTGAGAGAGAGAAAAACGTGAGACAATTTATAATATGATGAAACTAATGTCCCTTCACTGCACAGGGCCTGGCACATACGAGACTCCCCTGCTGCTATTATGGTCGTGCAAAGACAGCTGTCTGCTTCTTCCTATTTGCAGCCCTCTGTCTGTCTATTACTGTAATGGTCTTGATTCTGCCTACATCGGATAAAGCCATTTAAGGGCAGCTTTTACTAGCGCACGCATACTGTAACAGGCCTCTTCTGGCTGTGGGTATGCAATAAGAAATGACTAACATTGTTTGGCTGCTCAGATCAGCATTGCCATGTCTGCTTATTATAAGCGATGTTGAGCTTGTTTTTCCTCCAAAGTTGCTTGAAAGTATTGCTAGTCACCGGTTGCGTTTTCTTTTTTAAGCTTTTTCAAAAGTGTAGTTGCTGCTTATTAGGGCTCGTTTTAAAATTTAAAAACATTCTCAAACATTTCCATGGCAAATTCATGTGAAATATTCCACAAATTTCACTTTTTTCCTAGATCTTTCCTTGAAAATTGCAGATCTACGAGCTCACAACGCGTCACATCGCCACGCATTGTGAGCTTGTAGATCGTCTATTTTCAAATAGCCAACGCATATAGGTTTAAAGAGCTCATGTGATCTACAGTATAGTTGATTCATTTGGACTTAATTGTTTTCATAGACCCAACTGCTTATTGCTCTCGCAAAATCTGGCAACACTGTCTCAGACAGCCATGTTGAGCACTGGGGGGAGCCAGGGACGTTTAGGGGTTAAAAACTATCTTGCTCAAGGACACTTTGACACATACAGTAGACACGGGGTCGAACCGGTGACCTTCTGATTACCAGACGGCCTGCTCTACCCAGTAAGCTACGACCACCCAGGGAGAGGTGTCTATTGCCGTCCCGATGAGGGGCTTGAGACTGAGAACTTATAGGACTTCAGGATGTAGGACTTATGGGTGACCAAATATTCAGCATGCTCAAACTGGGATCCATACGCCAATGTGCACGTTTGTCGTGCACGTTGCGTGGCCATTCTTTGCTCGCGTACATGTATACGCACCATAGGCAATGATCAGCCTCAGCATTGAATTCAGACACACAATGCATCTGTTTTCTGATTGGTTTAGGTGAGTTTATACGTGAAAAAAAAACATAATAAACGTCTGTGCAAACACTGAAAACAACTATTACTATTTGATTTCTGGCGTAAACCGGGACAATTTCATAACGAATGCTGAAAACCATGGACAATTGGACATATTAGTGTTTTAGAGGTATTTGTCTGGAACTCCCAAGCAGCCTGAAAGTGGGTCAATCTCGGACAAACTGGGTCACCCTAACTTCGGAGGAATGCCTGGCGGAATGCCAGGAGGAATGCCAGGAATGTTGTGTGTCTGTCTGTCTGACCAGCTCTGAAAAAAATTTCAAGATACTTTTAACCTGATTTTTCCCCACTACATGTCCTTGTGTCACGTCATAGAGTACATGTCTGAGCAGCTGCTGGTCCACATGAGACCTGCGGGGGCAGCATTCCATACAGGTGATGATGTGCACTCCTTACCTCGTATGTGGATGGTGTGTATGAGTCTGTGTGCGTGTGCGTGTACGTGTGTGTGTGTGTGTGTGCGTGCGTGTGTGTGTGTGTGCATACGTATCTGTATCTGTCCACATAATATGCGCACGCATGCACACATAATTTTATGTCTGACTGAATGCATGTGCATGTGTGTGTGTGTATGTGCATACTTAAATGTGTAGGCCTATGTGTCCACATTATGTGTGTGTGTGTGTGTGTGTGTGTGTGTGTGTGTGTGTGTGTGTGTGTGTGTGTGTGTGTGTGTGTGTGTGTGCGTGCGTGTGCGTGCATTTATGTAGCGCTTTATTCCAAAGCGCTTTACATAGATTGTGCATTGTACATTGACCCACCGATGGCGGAGGAAACCTTGCAAGGCACCAACCTGCACATCGGGAGCAATAAGGGATTCAATGTCTTGCTCAAGGACACTTCCACACCAACTCTGGGGGAGCCCTGCATGGGATCGAACTGGGAAACATGCGGTTCTCCATCCGGCTGCTCTACTGGGCACTCTACCCCTGAACCACTGCTGCTCCTGTGCATGTGCGTGCGTGCATGCGTGCACAGGGGCGTGCGTGCGTGTGTGTACTCTATGTCTGCATGCATGAAGCTTACTAGGGCCCATTTTGGTCCTTTTTTACTCTCTCATGCTGTGTCCGAAATCATTCACTCATTTACTACTCCTACTCCCTATAGTCCCTATATCTGTGGGGTTTCTGTAGAGGACAACAGTGCACTCATAAAAAACACGTTTCGGGTGGACAGTTGCACCCGTGACCTGGCTTGGATTTCACGGTGTAGGCACACTTCAGAGCGCAAATCAGAGCAAAGGGAACAGATGGGGAGGTGAGAAAAACAACCCATCAGAAGTGCTGACACGGGGGGGTGGGGAGGAGTCAGTAAAAGGTGAGTAGGGTGAGTTAATTAGTCTGTCAATCAGTCCCTTGAACGGCACAGCTTTATTGAGTCAGGACAGTTGTAATTGCACAGGACGCAAGCAAAAGTTTAGCCACTGACTGTATGTACTTTGTTGACTATGGGGTCCCCCAGTGATCTACTGTATATTTGGTGACCTCCATTTCTTCCCTCTACACCAGGGGTCAGTAACCTTTTTTATTTTCTAGATAGTCAGTGTGCCATGTCAACAAGTTTTAATGACACGCCATCAAAGATTCGGACATATTTTGATTGGCAGGACATGTAGAAGTATGTGAATAATGAATAAAGTAGTATGTGCAGGATGTCATTTGCTGTAAATTAGGTATATAAAATAAAATCCCCTCTCTCAAACTTCTGCCAGTGATCACCCTCCCCTGTGTCAATGTTGGCACCCGTGCATAAGGTTGCCTACTGCCTACACCCCTGCTCTAAACCAAATCTCTTATAGACGAAAATATCAGGCCCAGGCGGAACAGTGGCCGTCTTGGAATCCGATGGTTCTTGTCCTTGAGCAAGACACTGAACCCTTAACTGCTCCCGATGAGCAGGTTGGTGCCTTGCATGGTTCCCTCCGCCATCGGTGTGTGAAAGTGTGAATCTGAAGTACATTGTAAAGCGCTTTGGAGAAAAGAGCTTTATAAAATGCAGTTTTATAGACACACCTTTATAGAGAGACAACACTGGCCTTTATTTGACTGCAGCGGGAGGTCACATCCACTCTCAGGGCTGTTTATTGTGTCTGGACTGGACTGAATCAGAAGCTTTGACATTGTCAGAAGCTTTGACATTACAGCACACTGCTCTCTCCTTTCAACCCTTGCATTGCAACAATGCATGTGAACAGTCATGGAAGAAGTACTCCCAAGTTTTACTTAACTACAGAATGTCCCATTTCACAGGTTCGAAGTACATAAAAATGTATTTGAAAATAGACAATCTATAAGTTTGCCATGCGTCGCATGGTGATGCATTGTCATTTTCAAATGGCCAATATATATATATATATATATATATATATATATATATATATATATATATATATATATATATATATGTATATGGCTGAAGTGGTGTGTTATTGTAATAACAATCAAAATCTACGAACGTTTTCATATAATTGCAGTGGAATAAAAACTATTAGATGTAGTGGAGTATCAGTACAAGTATTGAAAATTGGACATACCGGTACTCCAGTATAAAGTTACTGCACTCTGCCTTTGTAGGGCAGTATAGTAATCTAGTAATTCTACTGTACTACTAAGTACAGTAAATGTACGCACCACTGCATGTGAATACCTCTCTTCCTTCCAGAGGCGTCAATTGGGTATGGCAAGGCAGCTGCCATACCTTGGCTCCCAGGAGGAAAGAAAATATCTCTATAAATATCTACGTTGATTATTCTGTTATTAAATTACTTTAAACTAACAACAATGCAAAATAGAAAAAAAATAATGGCTTTCACAAAGTATTATATTGTAGGCGCGCGTGCATGACACCAGTCGTGTTGCCATACCTTAGCTTTTGCTGAACTGACACCACTCCCCCGCCTTCCAACCACCATTGCCACCTTCTACACCCTCTTCTACAGTACATCACATCACTCTTTCCTTTGTCAGTGTGTCTCTCCACACCCTTTCTGTCTCTCTTTCTGTCTCTGTATGTCTCTGTCAGTGGTATAAAGTAACTAAGTGTACTCAAGAACTGTACCCTTGAGGTATTTCGTTTTACTTTCTTCAGAATTTTTACTTTTGGTACTTTGAGCATATTTTGATGCCGATACTTTTGTACCTTTACTCAAGTACATTTCTAATACGGGACTTCTTCTTGTAACTGACTATAGCTTCATTGCAGTATTGATATACTTTTAAGTAAAACGTGAGTAATTCTTCCATCACTGCTCTCTCTCTCTATCTCTCTCTCTCCCCATCTCTCTCTACCTCTGTGTTCTAATCAGTGCCTGTGGTGAATAATTCACTCAGCGCAGTGGGGACTGAAGCTCTTTGATTGGCACTTTTATTCTCTTGTCTGCTACATTATTAACGTGGTCCTCCATCGGGCTTTGTTGCCATGGTAAAGTCCATTACAGGCCACAGAGGCCGGGCAGTAGATTAATAGAATGACCGACCTTTCCCTCTCTCTCTCCCTCTCCCTCTCCCTCCCACTCTCCCTCTCCCTCTCCTTCTCCTTCTCCCTCTCCCTCTCTCTCTCTCTCTCCCTCTCCCCCTCTCCCACTCCCTCTCCCCCCCCCCGTCTCTCTCTCTCTCCCCCCTCTCTTGTCCCTCATACCGTCTGTCACCTTTCCATCCTTTCATTGTGTGACCACACTTCACTTCACCTTTTGAACTCTCTCTTTCCTTGTTGTCATTGTACTTGAAACAGTGAATGTATGCTGTGCACATGGTCGCC